>NW_022987878.1:260425-372911 GCF_902827165.1 Trematomus bernacchii
ACACACACACACACCACACACACACCACACCCACACACACACACACACACACACACCACACACACACACACACACACACACACACACACACACACACACACACACACCACACACACACACACACACACACATTTGTTATAAACCCCAGAGGGCTGGCATGATTTATTGGAGTGTGTATCTCTCTCTTAGTGTTTTTTTTGAGTATTTGTACTGATCATCTAGCTTAGACCAGAGGCCTGTACTACGAAGCCGGATTTTCCTAACCTGGATATGTTTGAGTTAGCTGGTTGGCCCAATCCAAAACATACGCGCTCTCGCTAAACTGTACTACGACGCTGGTTATCAAGTGGATCGCTCAAGCCAGCCGTGTCCTATCTAGTTAGGTGCGCGTTCACATGAAAGGGGTGGTATTTGGAGCATTCGACCAATCTCAAACATGGACAAGCGTACTGACAGCGCAGCGTCATACTTCCTGAATGAAAAGTGAACTTTAAAATTAGTCAAATATGAAGAAGTTAAACTTTAAACATCCATGACTTAAACACTTTATCCAGGATAAAAGCCACATAGCTGCACCTGCAAGGTGAATACAGCTGGTAAAAGAAAAGCGTTTGAATGCGTACATTAACAGGTTTATGATATCACGAAGACACGAGTGGATCTGACTTTAATTACATTTGACTTGAGTGTTTCGTCAACTTAATGTGTTGCTTAAAATAATACTTCTGCATACAGTATGTGACACTGTGAGTGTTGCACGGCCAGATACGGCTCAAGAAGCTGACTCAAATAAGGAAATATATGATACATTATGATTTGATATGATATGAATGATAATGGGACACATCGACGTCTGCACTCACAGTGCCGCGGACTGTATGTTACTCTGATCCGGTTACTTATGTTGTGGCAGATATTTAAGTAAGCTTTCTTAATGCTAATGTTATAATAGTCAGATTGCTCTGAAGATGGGAGGGGATATTCTATTAATTTTCACGTTTCAGTCAGTTGATTTTTGCCGGCCGTCTTTCCTGCAACGGCAGTTTTTCTGTATTTCCTCTATCCTGTAATATGACTTGATCGCTTTAAACTCCGCACACGGAGCTCTGATTGGTCAGCAGGCGGTGCTTTCACTGAGTTGATCTCTTAGCCTGCAACCTACCCCCTCCCGAGGAGGTTAGCCGCTCAGCATAAGTTACCATGGAGATCTAGCCCGCTAAAAAGAGAACCAGCGTCGTAGGACCGGAAAGCCCGAGTTTTCCCTGAAGTCAGCCGGCTAAGCGAAAATCCGGCTTCGTAGTACAGGCCTCATCTCTCAACACAGGTTCGGGAAAGCCCCATGAGCTTCTCGCTGTAGTATCCATGATTTCACCCATTTAGTGCGGTTTCTCCTAATTGCTCGTTTCCGCCTCTTGCTATCTGCTTCCACAAGCAACAGTCCAAGGGCTGATACCGCCAGTACCGCACTGAACATGTTTTCGATGGATGAGAGAGAAAATGGAACACACACGCTATTTGTTGTTTGTTTATATCACGCAATCTGTTCTTCTTCTCTCGGTGTATCACACAGTCTGTCTTCCGGTTGTTGCCTCTTTTGAATGACGAATACACACTACCGACGCCTGCTGGTAAGGAGAGTTATTGCCACATCACACATGCGCAGTTCGTACGTGCAACTTGGCCGTCGGCTGAAGTCTTTGCGGTGTGTTCCCAGTGCGAAACATGGGCAAGACTAGAGGTGTGATTTGTGCCAAAGAACCTATAACTAAGCTAACTGAGCTGAGAACTGACGTGTCAACGTGCGCCAACGCCTCCATTTATTTTGAATGGGTTGACGTAGAATACAGGCGACGTCACGACGATGTCAGACATCAGAACGTCACGGCACGTACCATTTAGCGCATACTTTTCCCACAATAGTTCATCAGAACTACGATATATTTGCGTTCACACCAAAAAGCCCCAGGAACTAAATTAGTTCAAATTAGTTAATCTGACCCGCTTTTCAGTCCCTGCTCGAGAGCAGGGACTAACGTGGGAGAAAAAATGTTTATACGTCTGATTGGCTGTGCGGAATGCAAACCACGCCCGTTTGAACTCTGAATCTTTTTTTTTAAGCGGCCATTGTATTTGCTCGCTTCGGGCAGCACACCCGAAGAGATTACTTTTGTGAAAGCAGTTATTATAGCAACACTAAATAAATCATCGGAGCGGTGGGGTGATGAGGATGTGTCGGCGCTTCTGGCAATTTACTCGGAGGACGCGATCCAGAAGCTTCTACTGAAGGCAATGTCCGTGGTTCAGTAAAGTTAGCAGACCTGGAAAACCGTCCACAGCGCAGTCATGCCTGGAAGGTAAAATAAACTAGCAATGCATTGTTTTAATCTGCACAATACTGGTCTCAGATGTACTTTTATTTGCTCGGTAGATCGAGTTAGCAATGCTAGGTTGAATTGGGTAACACTGTTAGCAGGCTGGAACCGACCTAGCTAATAACATCTAGCTAGTTCGCTAGCTATTCTCGGCCCGCTATAAAAACGTTTGGACTTGTGAATAAGTGTGCAATGTTCTGTAATTTGCTTCACTAACTCATGGCACTAATCGTGTGTTTCAGGCGATGGTGTTTTCTAGTTAGCTTTCCCCTCCGGGATAAAACAATAATATAATGTTAGCAATTAGCATGCTAGCTGGACATAATGCTACCTCTAACAATACATTGTAGTTGCTATCATTTCAAGTCATTTGCAACATTCATTCTACAACATGTTAATGGTAAAAGCTTAAACAGTTTATTACCTGCATGCCACAAAGACTGATGTTCTAATATTTTGCACATTTAAGTAGAAATGTAATTGAAATTCAATTTATTTTTCCTTTTTTTTATTGATTGTTATAATTGTACTCAGCCATGTTATGTTAGATGTCAATCCACTTACACTGTAACTACTCTGGCCTTGAAAGAAGGTTACGCATCTAACTGATGTCCACTAATCCCTATAAAACAAAGTTCAATAAGCACAAAACAATAAATAAGGGCACTTTGATATTTATTTTTTATTTGATATTATTTGATCCTATCTTATCTTCTACTTTACACCTGCATTTTGTACACTGTCCCTGCCTGCACCATGTCCAATGTTGTCTCTGTTGACACCCTACTAGGCGATTAAACTGATCTTGTATCTTGCTTATTTCTCCTTAGTAAAGCGGGCACGGGATGACAGCTTCCTTGACACCATCATGGCGATGGACCACCGTGCCATGGTCAGCAAGGAGAATGCGGACCTGCGTGCCAAGGAGATGCACGACGAACGGCTGCTGCATTCACACAAGGCCCAGGAATCGGACGACCAGCTGCTCATGGTGATGAGCAGCTGGTCGTCCAATTCTGGTCGTCCGACTCGTGGTGCGCCAGGTGGAGGTGTTGGAGCGCCAGGTGGAGCAACAAAATACCTTTCAGGCTGGGCTTCTGGCAGTGCTAAGCGAGCTGATTAAATCCAACAGGCCTTCAATACAAAAATTAAGAAAAACTTGTTGTTGTTGATAAAGTGTACAATGACTTGTTGGGAGGCGTGTGGTGCAGTGGTCTGGTGCGTTGGTGTTCGGATCAGGGGAGCACAGGTTCAAACCCCACTGCAGTCAGCATGTCGTTGTGTCCCTGGGCAAGACACTTCACCCCAAATTGCCTACACCTGGGCAGAGATGGGGTCGTTACTAAACAAAAGTAATATATTACATATTACATATTACTTTAAAAAAAAGTAATATATTACACTACTTCGTTACTCTCTACATAAAGTAACTTGTTACTTTACTCGTTACTTTACTCGTTACTTTACTCTCAGGGCCGGCACGCCCCTCCCTACAGGCAGATCACGCAGACTGCTAAAGTTTCAAATGTTCTCTTTAATTCAGTTTCCATTGTCGCATAAGACTGATCCAGATAGCTCTGAATATGGCTGTCCTCTGTCTCCTGCTATCTGTATTTTGCGCAGTATATCTCTGAACGATGCGATGGTGATTCCACTGTGCAAATGGGCAACATTACCTCTACTATGAAGGATGCTACAAGCCTGTCCATCTCTGCTTTGGTTACCGGTCCTCCAAATTCTAATTTGTGCTGCTTCGGAGTCGGCGGCGGCGCACTCACAACATCCTCACTCTGGGTTCGGGGGTCCTTAGCTATTAGCTTCACCTTAGCATGTGTTCTTTGCAGGTGTTTGTTGAGGTTTGACGTGGTGTTTACAGCAGTGGATAACAGCTTCTGGCCTGGACACAGTTTGCACCTCACCGTCACATTCCTGTCTATTCTTCGGACGAACTCAAAATAATGGGCATACCTCCACCCCTCGAAAGTTATCGCTGACTCAGCCATGTTTATGCAGCACTGCACGTGGAGATGTGGACGCGCAAGTCGCGCAGATTACGTACATATAAACCTGCGGCGGAAACCCCTCTTGTCTGTCAGTGTGATTATGACTGATTTTATAAAAGTAACGAAGTAACGCGTGTCGGGGCAATGTTAGTAACTGTAGTGTGATTACTGAATTATAAAAGTAACGCGTTACACTACTCCGTTACCGACAAAAGTAACTACTTTGTAACGCATTACACCCAACTCTGCACCTGGGACAGTTAATTTTGTATTATTGTGATTATATATATATATGCCACTGTTATTAATACTGACACTTCACTTTGCACTCAGGTGTGTCTGCTGCTGAGCCTACCTATTGTTATTATATATATATATATATATATATATATATATATATATATGTTTTGATACTACTGACACTTTATTTGATATTGAAAATGTTAACTTCTATTTACATGCATACGACACACCTGGGACAGTGTGATGCTGTTATTGATATTGTCTTGAGTGTGCAATAAAAGAGAACCTACATGGTGATTAAACAGAGCCTGTATCTTACATTTTTCATTACATTTCATGTAACTAAGCTTGCTTATTTCTACTCTGACACTTTATCTTTACAGTGACCTGTGTAGCATCCTATACATCACATGTAAGTGATTATTCTGATACCATCGTGTTTCATCGGTTATAAACTGGCGAAGCTTTATTTATTGTGGCTTTCAAAAAGATAATTTCATTGTATTTCAAAATGGCGTCCAACACAAGCACTATTTATTTATAGAAAGAGAAATGGTTAAGTTCAGGGTTCGAGTTATGTGGGAGCCAATGGGAGCTGAGCTCCCATAAGGAGGGGTCTGAGCTCCCACGGACGCAGTGAAATCATACATCTGTGGGGGTCGCTAATACATTACCAACAACCATTATTTTAATCACAAATAATGCATGTGTCAATGTAATGAGTATTATTTACGTTAACGAGGTAAATAGGCTAAAAGAAAAACATCTTTTCCAAAAGAACAACGCATCTCTTGAATAACAATATGCCTGCACTGCACCTCCAATATTGCACAATCTATGCCTGTGAGCGTTCCGCGCGAGCCGAGATGATGTGTGTGGTTCGACCTGCGTAGTTGAACCTTTTCATACAGGGCCGTGGTAAGTAGGGGTGCTGAGGGTGCTGCAGCACCCCCTGATGGAGGACAGGGAATCTGCACGTCCACAAGATTAAATGGAAATATAATACAAATATAATACAAAAAAAACTAATTTTCGGCCTTGATGTTCACATTCATAATTAAGTAAAGATAACACCCTTTTCACCCCGGTTACATTTTCCATTTGCCCTGAGAGGCTCAGTGAGGTAAAGGACTCTGAGTGTTTAGATAGTTCACTTTAGTTATCTCAGTGTGTCTCAAACGGTTTTATCACAATTTATGTAAACAAATATTTCCAAGGCACACCTTTATAATTATTAGGATAAATAAAAACAGGTTTGAAATCATTCCAATGTATACTATAGGACAGTAAACCAACAATATCCTTTAAAACTGGAGAGATTAAAAAATATGGATAAATAAATAAATAAATGTTAACTGGTAAAATAAGATATAAATGAACCAGCACAAATCTTGCCTAGGGCAGCAAATTGGTCAGAACCGGCCCTGGTGTCATCCCCACAGCACCCCCCATTTGAAACATGTTCCCACGGCTATGTACAACAATACGCCCAAGCTGCCCCTCCTTAACAATGTTTACAGCAATTATCTACCTCATTGTTTTGTTTTTAGAAAAACAAAAACTAGGTGTGTCTTGTTCTTGTTCTATCAGATGTTTAATGATTCAACATGTTTTTACACTTTCCTGTTTAGATTCTGCCTCGTGTTTGTTCTCATTGGGCCTTATGAAACAACATGTTCTATTCCAATGCTCAATTGCTCTAGGTCGGATTTCCTACTGACGTAATAGACACTTTGGACATTTATTAATCCTAGTAGATTTTGAGTCATCACTAGGCAAGGCGAGGTAAGTGTATTTATATAGCACCTTTCAACACAAAGCAATTCAAAGTGCTGTACAAAAATATAAGACAATAAGATCTAACAACACTAACATGTGTAGTCAAATTTGTCTGAAAATGATTTAGAAATGTTGCTTCATTTGGACGGAAAATTTGCGAGGCGAAAATGTACCTCACTCTTAGTTTATGAAATCATCAACTCACTATATAAAAAAATGAGAATTGGCATCAACAGCACGAAAACAAAACCGGTTGCATTTATGTGAAGCAGTATTTTATTGGTGTTGCTGGTTAAGATAAGTATGATGTAACTATTTTATAGACTAATATGTAGCTTTATCAATAATGCCGTGCCACATTTTATAAGCTATTTGTTTTGAATGTAAAGTAGTGAAGTGGGAGTTTAAACTAACAGAGATTTCATAAGTAGAGCAACTTCCTGATGCCCGGGCAGCCGAAAATATGTTTTGTGTGCACACTTTTGGGCCTTTGGGGACTCCGTAGCATCACAGCAGACAATTACATTTCAGGAAGTTACTTTGGAACTTGCATGTAAAGTTTCACGCTATTTTTTGCTAAATGAAAGTTAAAACGTTTCACTATCACTCATATCACTTTGTCTGATCTCTCTCTCTCTCTCTCTCTCTCTCTCTCTCTCTCTCTCTCTCTCTCTCTCTCTCTCTCTCTCTCTCTCTCTCTCTCTCTCTCTCGCCCTGTAATGAGTTGATTCAACTTCTTAATGTCAGTCTAAATAATACAATTATGTTGGTGCATCATGGCATGTGGCTCATTAAAAAAAAGTACAGCTATGATCTACCTCTTGTATAACTGGTCGGCCCCACCTGCATTAGCACAATGGACGAAACAAATACATTACAGTAAAACCACTTTCCAGCAGTCAGCAGCACATTGTAAAAGCTGTTGATACAACTGTTCACATTCATAATTAAGTAAAGATAACACCCTTTTCACCCCGGTTACATTTTCCATTTGCCCTGAGAGGCTCAGTGAGGTAAAGGACTCTGAGTGTTTAGATAGTTCACTTAAGTCTAAGTTATCTCAGTGTGTTTCAAACGGTTTGATCACAATTTATGTAAACAAATATTTCCAAGGCACACCTTTATAATTATTAGGATAAATAAAAACAGGTTTGAAATCATTCCAATGTCATTTCATTTAATTTCAAACCTTTATTTAACCAGATTGGTCCCATTGAGATCATAGATCTCTTTTTCAAGGGAGACCTGCAGCATATAGGTTCCACATGAAACATAAAACAATAAAGGACATCATACATTATATTTACAGGATACATTTACATAGTTATAGACATTTACAAGTACCCATAGTATCAACGAGCATTTAATTTAGCCTAGCTTTAAAAACATGCAGAGGAATGAGATTGCTCAGTTTCAATTCTTGCTGAAGATTGTTCCAAGCAAGTGGAGCTGCGCACATAAAAGCTGTCTTACCTAAGACAGTCCTTGCTCTTGGCACATGTATACTATAGGACAGTAAACCAACAATATCCTTTAAAACTGGAGAGATTAAAAAATATGGATGAATAAATAAATGTTAACTGATAGATATAAATGAACCAGCAAAAATCTTGCCTAGGGCAGCAAATTGGTCAGAACCGGCCCTGGTGTCATCCCCACAGCACCCCCCATTTGAAACATGTTCCCACGGCACGGTTTTGTAGCAAGTAGAGGGCTGCTGGCAGGCCCGGACTGGCCATCGGGAGGGCCGGGAGGTTTCCCGATGGCCTAGCGATTTTTTTTTTTTAATGTAGGCTATTGTGAACGCAATGCTGCGCAAATGTGGGTGTGCCTCACACAGGGTGACTGTCTGTCTACATGATGTGGCATCTGTTTCATATGGGTGTTTCCATAGATCTAGTCTCTTTATTTTCCCCTCAAAATGCACCAGATTGATGCATTTAACTCCAAAATTAAAAAAATATCTTACCAGGGGGGGCATGCCCCCGGACCCCCCTAGAGGATTTGAGGTCCACCCCCAAAATATGTTCACATGGATAGGTTCCCAAATACATTTGCAATTGTTTTTAAATAGTATACCCCTGTCCATATGTTTATTATTGGTGTGTGTGTGTGTGTGTGTGTGTGTGTGTGTGTGTGTGTGTGTGTGTGTGTGTGTGTGTGTGAGTTTGAGTTTGAGCGTGCGCACGCGTTAGTTTCAAAGACCCCAGAGCTCCGTTTATAACTCGAACCCTGGTTAAGTTTGTTATTACCAGTGTTGTGAGTTCAATATTTTTAATTAATTATAGTAAGGGAACATCTTAGGAGTTAGTGTAGTGAGTTTCAGAGCAGTGTAATAATTATTTGACCTATAACTAAATGTTTTTATGAACATGACATGGGGATTTGCTAACTTTTGATTTCCCCCATTTTACACGACACAAATGGAGGCCACTATGGGCCAAAACTAACACGTAGGTTTCTGTAGGGTTCATGGCAGACGGATGCAGTTGCATATGCGCGTGATTAACGTACGTGTGGATAAGCCCGTGAATAACGTACGTCTCGCCTCCGTTAGCATTGTATAGCATTATCCTATATTATATTTTTCGAATGATTCCGCTCCTACAGTAGTTTGGAGAGTGTTACAGGTACACTTTCTCATCGGCACAGTATTGCTCTCTGCTCGGGAACAGCTGATTGCTGCACGGCGATCAGCTGTCCCTCCCCTCAAGGTGTGTGTCTGTGTGTCTCATTCACTGTCCCTCAGGTTGTGGCATGTTTCGATTGCCAGTTTGTGGCTTGTATGTCTTGTGAACGCAACGCTGGCATAATATGATGTGGCCTGCTGACATGGCCTCTAATAAACACACAGGACTAAAATAATACGTGTTTAATTCAGCCCAGATGCGGTGACTGCAGGCCAAATCCATTAATGCGGCATATATTGAAGGTGTTCACAGTTGCACCGGTATGAGGCGCAGTGAGAACCACGCACCTGTCAGACTAGCGAATGTGCACATTTAAATTTCAGGAGAATAATGAAGATGTGATTGGTTGTTCCACTCTCCGTTTCTCACGAGACCAGCGTGCTGCTGTTTACATTAGTGTGGACTGGACTGAAACTGACGGCAAGGTTAATTATTGTGGAAGGATGGACCCCCATCCTGCAACAAAAAAAGGCAGCGAAATGTGCTAAAATCAATGATTTATTCAGAACCCCCTGTATGGTATCTAATGACGAAGCAGAAAGTAAGTGAGCGAACATTATGAGCCACATTTCTTTCTATATTGTAGCCTGATGTGCACATCGACTGTCAACAAAACAGTTTCTCAGTCCAATGCAAAGTTAGTGGCAGGCCCTGTGTGACTGGAGACTATAAGGCTACACAAAACCCAAACATGTCCATAATGTTACTCAAGGCAAATATATGTAATATAACCGTTAGACTGCAGCTAACTGTGGGGCTACAAACCCCTCATACTGTGAGTGAATAACTTCATGGTTATGTTGTCTAAAGAGGAGACAATCATTATGGTATTAGGCCATGCAAATACAGGGTCAACTAAGTGATAAAATAAGTGTTGCATAATATTTGTTCTTGAATAATGTTATTTCATAAATAGTAGACACCGTCCTGCAGAGAGCACACAATCCAACAGCACGTTTTTGGTCTAGCATCACTTTACAAAACGTTTGCATTAAGACACTTATGGGGCATTTCCACCATGGCGCGGAGCGCGGTTTAAGCGTGCCGTGTCGTGCCGTGCACGTTTTTGGTTGCGCTTCCACTAGGCCTAGTTCCGGCCCGGGGCCACTTTTTCACCTTTTTTCTGGGCCGACAAAATTGTGGTTCTATCGAGGCCACACCATGGATGTATAATAAGAACTGGATACAGCGTGGGAGGCGGGGCCTCATTCATTCCTATGAGAGTTGCTCATTCGCGCATGATGATAAAATGGCCCAACTTTTGAGAGAGCGAAACGTCACAGATTACCCGGCATGCCTGAGAAGGACCCGTATGTGCGCTCATAGCGCATGCGCAACTTTAACCATGCCCCCCAAAATGCTCGTTCACATCAAGCACGTCAATTTGCGTACACGTAACAGCACCGCACGTTCATGACAGCATGGTAATGGTTTGTTATTATGATAGATTTGATATTAACGAGGCGGCAGTTAGCAGCTAGCGGTTAGCTAGTAATTATGCTAATTTACACATCAATCGTTATGTACTTTTATATTACGCTGTAACAGGATCTAGTGATATCCAAGCAACAGAGCTTCATTTAGCATGAAAGAATTATTGCACTGTATATATATATATATATATATATGTATATATATGTATATATATACAATGCAATAAGCTTCTTAGTGCAATAAGAAGCTACAGGGACGTTAATCTACGTCGGTAATATTAACTTTATTTAATACAACATTTACGGTACAAGATTTAATCATACAGCCCATGTAGTATAATATTTTACAAATGATGAATTACAGCAAACATGTGCAATATATCCATTATTACAGCTCCGTGGGCTGGCAGTAAGGCGATATGGGTCCGTTCTTATTGTGCATCCATGGGTAAAGATAAACGCATGTAGTGCTGAACACGTAACATGAACGTGCCGGGCGGCGCGGTCCCGTGGGTGGGATGCACGTTCATAATGCAGAGGGAAATAACTCACAGAATAACGTTATTAGCACATTTTTACAACTTGAGGAACGAATGTTTTTAATAAGGGCTATACAAGTGTTCATACTGGGTAGTTTATTTAGTTTAAAAAAAATTATCCAACGATTTACAGACCACTCTTTCCCCATGTAAGTCAATGGGAAAAAGTGTTTCCGGGCCTGGCAACCAAAAGGAAGTGTAGTACCGCCGTTTGGCCAGCACGAATATTTTCATCTGAGTCCGGCGCACTTCCTGGGGGCTTGGGCCACACTAGCGGGCCAACAACTGGGCGGAGTATGCTAAACTAGTGACGACTGCTGATTGGTCAGAGAGAATCGTTACAATTCTCGCGCGAGTTAATCATCCCTAGCGTCGCATATATTGGGACGCTTGCAGCCTTTTTGAAAACAGAGAAGCTAAAAGAAGAAATGGCATAGAAAAGCACACCGTGGTCGATTGACGAGGTTACGACGTTCCTCCAGCTGATAGCAGATGACAAAATCCAGCGGGAGCTCGACGGCACAACTCGCAACCTCAAAGTTTTTCAGGAGGTCTTTGCACTGTTGTCCGGACGCGGATACGCAAGGACTTTCCAGCAGTGTAGGGACAAACTGAAAAAGCTTAAGAGTGAGTATAGAGCCGTCAAGGACCACAACGGCCGGAGTGGTTCAGATAGGAGAAGCTGGAAGTGGTTCGTCCTGATGGACACTATTTATGGCCATAGACCGGCCAACGTTGGGAGGGAGGGAGGCCTGGACTCTGCAACCGCGTTGCTGGAGTCCCTGCATGGTAAGTCTTTGCTAACGCTCTGTTATTGGCTTGAAAGCGTTGTGTCCCTATCTATTATAAAGCTCACTTCTAACAAACAAGTCTATTTTATCCTTACATTTAAGTTCTACAACCCATGCTTTTATGGATCCCCGAAGAGCTACATAGCTAGCTAAGGCAGATAGCATTAGCTAGCCCTTATGAAACAAAAATATATTGTAATATATTGGTAAATATAATACAATATATTGGATCATACATTTCCATATATGGGAAAGTAGTCCTTATATTTTTAAATATATTGCAATATATGCATGGACCATGTATGGCTATATATTGATACATATAAAAAAAATATATTGCAATGAAAACAAAAACTGCACTATACATTTATATGTAATAGTTTTATTGAAACACTCATTTATCTTTCATGAGTTTACATAAAATTGAACAGATATTCATAAACAGTTATCTCACTTCGTTTTGTATAGTTACCCACTTTATATATGAACATATGTTTGATGGTAGCCTACATATAAAAAAAGTACAAATTGTCCATTGAATGATGGAAAATAATATACAGTTTATAAATATATATAGACACACACATATATGCACGCATATATATATTCATATATATATATATATAAATATATATATATGCATATATGCACGCATATATATATGAATATATGCACGCATATATATCTATGCATATATTACGGCCGACCGGCTATTTGGAGTGGAACGCAGCCCATCCACGGCAGACAGCCCAAACAGTATTCGAATGCGCCACTTCCGGCTGATTTCGGGGAGCCCCCCCCCCCCTCTCCAGCAATAGATTGATCTGATTGGCAGATTCAAATCTGCGTTGCTGCCTCTGTCTGTTGATTCTGTCGCTGAGTGTCAAAGAGAAAGCATTCATCAGGTGCTTCGAAACGGAAAATTAAAAAGAAACGAGAGGAAAATACAGCACCAGAGTCAGGTATGTGTGTGAGCATTTAAAACTATTTTAAATTGAAATAATTCTGCATGTACACTATAAGTAGTCTAGTTGCTTAATCCGTATGTCCCGTCTCTCGGCACTACACCAGCTACATTAGCTAACGTTAGTTAAATTAGCTATGTTAGTTCCCTCGTGTATGAGTGTATAACCGGTCCGCAGCTTTGTGAACATTCAATTTCGAAGATTTTCGATGTTACAGTCAACTGAAGTCGACCCAAAACAGCCAAAAATAGCGGACCTTTAGATCGCTAACATTTTAGCATAAGTCAATGGAGTTTAACATAGCGAAAACTAGCCCCACGGCTAACGGACATTTTCTGACTGGTGACGATGATGAGCTAGTTAAGTAATGTAACCACAGTTAGTCTATGTCTTGTAAATTCCCCTTGTTCTCCTTGATCTGCATTATATCGTTCGTGTTTTAGTCAGGCACATTTAGGGACAGCTAAAGTAGTTCAGCTACGGGTCTTCGAGCTAGTTACACATGTGCGTTCAGGACATTATTGCGCATCGTGACATGCATAATTACCATCGTCACAGAGAGAATGCGTTCGTGAAGAATGTGAGCATATATGCAGATCTTTAGTGTTGGTAATGTTATAAGATTGTATGCATAGTGTCCTGCTCAGTCAGTGTGTTAATGAGTCTTGATGTCCCGTTTTTAGTTTCTATGTTGTTCAGGAATTGAGCTAATGCTAGCTAGTTAGCTAAGTTAAGCTATGATAGTGTGTGGATGAGATGCTAACTTAGCTTTTATTAGCCGTGTGTTTGCAACGTGTCTAATGTGTTTTAGCAACAATTAGTATTGCTGTTGCTTATTATTAATAACCATCGTCTGGTTAGTTATTGTAATTTGAACCTTATTTCTATTTCTGTGTATTTTGCAGAAACCATTCATTCATTCTCTACTCTACGTTAGGCTATGTGTTGTGGACTAATGCATTCAAGTTAGTTCACATTTTAGTTGTTATTGCCCCTGCTGACAATTGTGTGGATAATATGTAGCCTACAGTCAATGGCATTTCACATTTTGCTCTCCAGTGTATGTTATTTTAATGTTGACCCATAATACTATATATCTATATATTTTACAGGAGCATTGTTGAAATTCATAGGTCGAACTAAGCCTGCAGAACCACAAGTCAAGAGGACAGAGGAGCCAGATAGAAGTGGTGACTGAGACAGAATAAATAAGGAGAGAGGGCCCATGCAGAGAGGCAGACATCAGTAGTGAGGAATCAGACCCAAAAGATACGAGGACAGAGGAGCCAGATCGCAGTGGTAAGGAACGCACTGTCATTTAATTTCACTGTCATTTTACTTTTCACATATCACTTTATTCACTATTCAGCTTAGTTATCCTTGCCATGAAGGATTGAATGGATGAATGTTCTATATTATTTTAATGACAGATTGAACCACAGCAATATTGTTTTAGAGATTTTATATGTTTAACTGCTATGCCTGTCATCTCTGCTCTGTGTCATTGTGTTGTCTCCTGGGTTCTGTAGTGCCCGGAGTCTGTCTTTTTATTTTTTTCCTCCCAAACCCCATCCCCTCAGGACGCCTTTTGCCTCCTGTCAGGTCATCATTGTAATAAGAATTTGTTCTTAATTGATTTTCCTGGCTAAATAAAGGTTCTACTACTATTTATTCAGTTATTTTATTACTGGTACTGCTAATTGCATTATGCGTATTGTTGTATATTGTATATACGTATGTATTTACTACTACTACTTACAAAATCGAGGGTTGTAGCTTTGTGTCAGTACATATTTCAGGGTTTTTCTATGCCTTTGTTCATCTAAATTCTAATACTCATAGGCGACTACCACTCCTGCCGATGCCGAGGCCCAGTTCTCCCTTCCCACCACCCCAGGCTCATTGTGCTAGGTAAAACTCTCATTCAATAAAAGTAGTCTTTTAAAGGTGGGGTAGGTAATTTTGGAGAAACCAGCTCGAGATCGCTAGAATTTGAAAATACACAGCCGGAAAAAATGTGCCACTTCCTTACAGAGCCCCTCCTCCAACACACACGAACGCGCACATGACCAATGAGGGCACGAGATAAGTTTGTGCACAGATGGAAGGCTGACAGGCAGGTAGGCCATCCAGTCATTTCAGCCGGGCCGGCTAAAATGATTGGTTGTGCTTTTTACAGTACCACGGCTTCCACAGATGATATTTTTTTATGGATTTTTTGTCAAAGCACTTCAGATATTCATTGCTATCGGGATGTTAAGAGCATTCCATGGAATATAACAAAAAGTGTATCTCGAGCCGGTTTCTCAAACGTACCTACCCCACCTTTAAAGATGAATGCAATTACATTTTTTTAAGTTTTAAACAGAACTGTCACAGATGCAGATGCTTGGTCCAAATTCCATAAAATATACCAACCAGTAGCGCCACACTCAGACAAAAATGTACAAAGCCTATTCTTCCACTATTTGTATTCCCACAGTATTCACCAAGCCAGCCCATGCTTTAATATAGATATTATGGATATTGTTATAATTCCTGCTGTCTTTTGTGAACTTCTAATTATTTGTAATTGTTCTGTTCCACAGATGCTGTAGTAAACCACCATCCAGGGACCAAGACATCAGATATAAGAACATCCATTAACACAAGAATTTGTGAGTAAAGGCACGAAAAAAACAAGATTGACGATCAAATAGGGTACAAGACTGTTTTTTTGGCCCTGTTCCGGACCTTGTTTTAATGAGTGATCAGCTCATGTTTAAAGTTGTCACCAGGTGAAACAAAAAACAAGATTGTTAAATAGGATAACAGACTGCTCTTTTGGCCCTGTATGAAATAACAATGCATCATTTATTAACTATACCTATACAAAATGTAATACATTTTCCCTTCATTATGTAATAACACCTCCTTTTGTAATAATTTGCCCATTATGTAGTAAACAAGTTCAATGCAAATATGTAATACATGTCGCCACATTTTGAAATATATTATTACATATTGCTGTGGTTATTACAAAATGAGTTGCAAACAATAACATTACAACTGTTTATTTATTTATTCAACCATGAATCATCCTTAATCATAATTTAAAAATATTTCAGTAGAATATCTTTCATTGGCCAAAACTAGATCAAGTGTTACCATATTCATTAGCCAACATGTATATCAACATCAATTTTGGGATATATTTACAGTTTGGTTATGGTTACATAATGAATATTACAGTTTTTTAAAAGGGCAACTCACGCATTTTGTAATAACCATTGCAAAATGTAATAATTTATTACAAAATGCAGGGAAATTTATTTTATATTGCGTTCAGGCTGTTACAGACTGCAGCAGATTATTACAAAATGTGGGTTTTATTACATAATTACATGAAAATGTTCTTGAGTCATTACATAATGTGTTGTTTATAGGCCTTTTCTTTTATTCTTTCCTTGTCCTTCTTTTAATGAGTATTTTGATAACTGTTACACATTGATAGAAAAAAACAAATTAAGCTTCTCATTATTCAGACTCAGCTCTCAGCGCTTAAGCTTCTTTTAAATGTTGATAAAACCAAGGTAATGCTCTTTTCAAAAACTAAAAAGACACCAGAGCCTGTTTTAGATATTGTAACTACGCAAGGGATAAAACTTGAAGTGGTTACCTGTTACAAATACCTTGGTATCTGGCTTGATGATTGTCTCACTTTTAAACTTCATGTCAATAACCTGCTTAAAAAACGGAGGGTTAGGCTAGGTTTCTTCTACAGGAACAAGTCCTGTTTCTCACTTGAGGCCAGAAAAAGGCTAGTCACTGTGACCTTTTTACCTGTACTGGACTATGGTGATCTGATCTATATGAATGCACCTGCCCATTACCTGATCAAGTTAGATGCCGCCTATCACAGTGCACTGAGATTTGTGACAAACTGTAAAGCATTAACCCATCACTGTACCCTGTATGCAAGGGCAGGTTTGCCTTCACTAACTGTACGGAAGCTCAGTCACTGGTACATTTTTATATACAAAGCCATGTTAGGGAAACTTCCATCCTACATCTGCTCCCTGATCTCACGGCGAATTGTAAGTGGCTACTGCCTGAGATCGAATGCTGTGGTTTTATTAAATTTGCCAACTGCTTGGACTGTCTTAGGGAAAATAGCTTTTAGATGCGCAGCTCCGCTAACTTGGAACAGTCTGCAAAAGGAATGGAAGCTGAGCAATTTGGTTCCACTAAATGTTTTTAAAGCAAGGATAGATGCTATCCAATCGGAAACTGTTGGAACCTGTAAATGTTACTAGCTATGTAAACTGTAGTCACTGTAAATATGCTGTATGATGTCCTTTTTTGTTTTTCTGTTATGTTTATATGTATTCATGTGGAACCTACTTGTAGCAGGTCACCCTTGAAAAAGAGATCAATGATCTCAATGGGATTCACTTGCATAAATAAAGGTTTGAAATGAAATGAAAGATTTTTTTTATCAGAACATGCATTTCTCCTCATTGTGAACATATATTGCACTCATGTTCAGAATATATGGTACGTACATGGTCTTTTATAAATCTGAATATATATAGTGCATACATGTCCCCATATAATTGTGAATATATAGCGCATACATGTCCCCATATAATTGTGAATATATATAGTACATGTCCCCATATAATTGTGAATATATTCTACATACATGTCCCCATATAAATCTGAATATATAGCGCATACATGTCCCCATATATTTGTGAATATATATAGTACATGTCCCCATATAATTGTGAATATATTCTACATACATGTCCCCATATAAATCTGAATATATAGTACATACATGTCCCCATATATTTGTGAATATATATAGTACATGTCCCCATATAAATGTTAATATATAGTAAATGTATGTTCACATATATACACAACCAATATATTATATATATTTACATATATTACTCAATATATGGAAAGCGGCAATTACTGATGTATTATCACATATATTACAATATATTATCACAATATATTATTCAATATATATATATATTGTAATATATTAACACAATATATTATTCTATATATCTTCAATATATTTTCAATATATTTTGTAGATATGAATAAATATGTTTTTCATGTTGATTATTAATCAGTATCACTTGGTGTAGCCAACAGCAAGATTTCCTTTATTAAATCTTTTCAATTAACCAGTAAATCAGAAAACAAAATAATGCAATATATTGACAGTTAATATATGGGGAAATATATTTTCTTTGCGTAAGGGAGAGCTATTGTTTGCTACCACCACATGTGCCATTGTTTACGTTCAGTTTTTCTTTTCTACTGTTGTTGTTGCTATTTAGTATTGTGCTGCAGTAGTTTGTGGAATTAACAAGTCATGTTGCTGTTCTAGATGATGCCATAGATGAAACTAGTGAGGAGGAACAGTCCCGAACAACGGGTGATCCGTCCTCGTCATCGAATCCAGAAGGGACCCCAACTCGACCACAGACACCAGCCGAACAACCGACACCAACTCAACCACCAACGACGAGTGCCATCACGACACCGCAGCGTGTGGTTCTAGGTAAGAAATAGGCATGGCAAAACGACTGCAATTGTGACTTTTTTTAAACTTTAGATCATCCATCGTCAGTAAGTAAAATAAGCTATACCACTGTGTGGAAGTGCTCTGTTACAAGTAAGTAACTAGCTAGTAAGCAGCAAGTACAATTGTGTGTGACATCCTATTATATACATATATTTATATTCATTATCAACAGGCTGGACATAATGTAATTCACTTTCACAATCATTGTAAACATCTAGGGCATAACTGTCTTTAGTTCATCCTTACTGTAGTTCTGCTTATACATTTTATTCTTATATACTTGTGTGACCTGTACCTGTCCTGTGTTTTTCATTCTTATTGCTAATTCTTATTGCTATAATTATCTTATCATCATACAGGCAAGAGGAAACGAGGAGGAGACGAGCACCTAGCACAGGAGGAACGGCACCATGAACGGAACCTGGCCCAGGTGGATCGACACTGGCAGCTGACCATGGAGGCTACTGCCCGGGCAATGCAGGAGGAAATGGCCTTGAGAAGGGAGGAGAACGCTCAAACTCAGGCATTTAACTTAGCCTTCCTGCGCACTCTTGGCCAGGTTGTGGACAGCCTACGTGGCCCGTCTCTTCAGGAAGACGAACCACCTCTGTAATTGCCACATTAGTACAGTACTTTCTTGTTTATGTCTTATCTTTCTTTTTTGTTTTTATAATGCCATGCCTTTTTATGCTGCTGCAACACATATTTGTTTTTTGTTTTTTGTACAATGCCATGCCTTTTTTATGCTGCAACTAAAACACTTCCCAAATTGGGATTCAATAAAGTACTTCTCATCTTATCTCTTGTTGATAAATGCATCATCTGATTTCCTGCCATAATCTGATTAACAAACTGATTTTCGTGAGCATGTAAACAAAGTCACTGGGTTGCCACTCACACACAAACACACAGTTTTGGAATCCAATCATAAACTGAAATGAAATGTACACGTTTCATTAAAGGGCTTTAAATCAGCAGAACAAAAACACTGAGAATTGTGTCGTAGTCCAACGTTTAAAACAAATTCAGATTCACATCATTTTGAGGCAGAAGTTATAGGCCTATATTTGTTCTAAATAATAATAAAAATAGGCTACTAATAACATTTATGCGGATCTAACATGGTACATGAATTTATAAAGCAATAAGAAACACCAGTTAGGAAAAAGCCCATAAGATAAAAAGTGAATTTTAAGAAGAGATTTAAAGCAAGAAATAGTTTGCTAGCTTGAGGTCCTCCTCTAAAACATTGTTTGGTAACTGACACATCATTACTTAAAGTCAAAGACTACCTTTTATAAACTGGAAGGGGGTATTTCGAAAAAAAACAGAAAGAGGAGGATAAGAGATCATTTGTATTTATGTTTATAGTTTACTTGGATATTTGCTTAATTTATTAGAGATTTTCTTTTCAGGATCTGATATTTGCTCAAATGTTCTTATTATGGGGCAGTACTTACTGGTACTTGAAATTCAAATATTTACTAAATAGTCAATTCTGATAATTTTTTTTGGTTTAAATCATTTGACAAACACATGTATGTGAAAGAGAAAAAAATATGTATTTATGTTCAACACAATGTAGTAATAATAAACACAAAACAAAATGTCACTACCCTTAATGGCCCACAATCTTTCAATTGCTATTCAGGTAGCGCATCAAACCCTCTCTTATTTCAGTGCCCCCCTACTCTGCACCTTGTGCCACTGCTGCTGCTGGTGCATCCCATTCATCATCATAGGCCTCTTCATGACTCTCGCAGAGGTTATGCAGAGCACAGCATGTCAGCACCATAGATTCCACAAGTTTCACATCACAGTCATTTCTTTTCATGAGGCAACGCCACCTTCCCTTCAGTCTACCAAAAGCGTTTTCGACCACTACCCGTGCTCTGCAAATGTTCTTGTTGTAGATCACATGTTCTGCTGTCAGCTGTCTATTGTCAGGGAACGTTTTCATGAGCCAGTTTTGCAAGGGATAGGCATTGTCTCCCAGGATGTAATAGCCAGCATTCACCCCACCAATGTTCCTGGTGCAAGGTGGAAAGTAGTTGCCTCGACTGGCCAACTCCCACAATGAGGACAGCCTCAAAACCCGAGCATCATGCAAGCTCCCAGGCATTCCTGCAAACACATTCCAGAAATGTCCCTTTCCATCTACAACTCCTTGAAGGATGATGGAGTGCCAGCCTTTACGGTTGAAATAGTTGCAGTGGTATTCCTGTGGTGCCAAGATGGGTATGTGTGATCCATCAATAGCACCTACACACTGAGGGAGCCCCCACCTCTGCTCAGTGTAGTCGGCCATTTCTGCAAACTTCTCCCGGTCTGGTGAACGAATTAGTTCCGGTACTAACAACGTCTCTGCAGCAGCACAGAAGTCTTGCACACACCGGCACACAGTTGTGTGGCTCACTCCGAAAAGATGTCCAATGCTTCTGTACTCTGAGCCGGTCGCAAGCTTCCACAGTGCGATGGCCACCCTCTTCTTTAGAGGTATACACTTGCGGAATGCTGTGTCCTGTCTCTCCATCGCTGGCCGCAGTTTGTTGCACAGGTAGACGTAGGTTTCCTCTGACATCCTGAAGTTCTCAACCCACTGAGTGTCTGTGAAAGATGGAACAATCACACCCCACCACTCGGTAGCTCGGTCGAGCATCCAAACACATGGTCTGCGGCGGCGACCTAACTTCTGAAATACACAAACAAAAGCATACATATTTTAATACGTAAAAGTGGTAGCTACAATTAATTAAATACTTGAAACACTTTGGTCGTATAGTGAGCGTGAAACACATTGCTAGTTAGCGAACGTTAGCTTACCGAGTAGCGTTGAGTCGTGCTGGAGTAGTCTCTGCCGCTTTCTGCGATTGCCATAAGTCTCCCATGAGCTTCTTCTCTATTACGTCTTGCTATAAGCCACCTTTTCCGAAAGAAAGTGTTCCTTCTTGCTGTGATAAAACACCAGACACAGAAACAAGGAAACGATGGCATCCACATCCTCCAATGTTGCGTGTTTCGTGAGTTGTGTCGCATTGAAGATGACGTCACGGCAGTTGTATGCAGCGTCGCTCCGCCTACACTGCGTTACTATAGTAACTACCCCAGTTCCTAAACTGTAATGGAAGCGCAGCATGAAGTGAGCCGGCCCTGTTAAGGCCCAACGCGGCCAAGCAGTACCGAGCGTGGCCGAGGCCGACCGTGTGTTGGAAATGCGCAATAAGACTAGCTGGTCCATCTCCCCTCCACAGAGAAGCAGTGGAGAGCGTGGAGGAGCTACGGTTCCTTGGAGTCAACATCTCCAATCATTTAACTTGGACCTCAAACCTGGTGAAAAAGGCACAGCAGAGACTGTTTTTCCTGAGGAAACTGAGACAGGCCAGGCTTCCACAAAAACTGCTGGTAAACTTCTATCGGTCGACTATTGAAAGCACCCTGACCAGCTGCATAACTGTGTGGTAGACCAGCTGCAGAGTGGAAGGACCTGCAACGGGTGGTGAAGGCTGCTCAGCGCATCGTTGGGACTGAGCTGGCTTTCTTCTGCAGTCGACTTTTGTAGATGTTGCCAACCTTGGCAACATCTACAAAAGTCGACTGCAGAAGAAAGCCAGCAGTATCATCAGAGACATCACACACCCCGGCCACTCACTGTTCGAACCGCTGCCGTCCGGCAGACGGTTCAGGTCAATAAAATCACGCACCAACAGACTGAAGAACAGCTTCTTTCCCAGAGCTGTGGCCTCCATCACTCCCATCCCTGTCCAACCACAAAACACACTATAACTTTGAACATGCACACAAACACACTACCTCCCATCAAAGACTGCAGCCAAAGATATCATGTTATTTATTTGTATATTTATTAAGTATCAAATTGTAGCTTTTCTTTATTAAATCATCTTTAAAAATGTATTTTAACATTCTGGTAAAGTGCATTTAATGATGACCCTGATTATTGCTACTATCTCTGCTTTATCACTGCTTGTATGGATGTGTTCTTATGTACTGCAGTGAGAGAAGCCAACTGAATTTTGTTACACTGATGTGTGATGACAATAAAGATATTCTATTCTAACGTATCACATGTAACGGCATTAGGTCATCAGGATACAAAATAGGCAAATGTGTTCGCTTACAATTACAGAAGCAAAAACAATCAGATAACAGGTATATTTATGTAAAAGAGCGCTCATTAACAGGATAGCAATGATACAAAACATTTACAAATAAAGAACAATACATCAAATCACCCTATATCTGTATATGGAAACTTGGAGCCCTCAATCCACAATGAAATGGTTCATCAACAGTCAGTGGTTAACGTATAAATCAGAAAATCAGTATGACAAAAACATTAAACATATTGTCCACTTATGTTGATAAAGATAGAGTTTGTTTAAGTCTTATATGAATGTTGTGCAACAATGTTGATCCAGTCAGGCAGATTTTTCTCATGTGTGAACTGTCATAAGACTTATTCATTGTCCTCTCCATCAGCTTCTGTGTGTTTAGCTGAGCTGCTGATTGGAGGCTCTGCCTCTCTGTTATCCTCAGTTTGAATTTCATTAAGCTTTGAGGACTGACGACCAACACACTTGTGTCTTTTGATAGAATTACACCATTTAAATCTTCTGTCACAAACATTGCAGCTGTATATTTCCTCTCCTGTGTGGACTCTCATGTGTATCTTTAAATTTCCACTCAGCGAAAAACCTTTCTTACAGACTGAGCAGCTGTGTGGTTTCTCTCCTGTGTGGACTCTCATGTGTTTTTTTAAACTTCCACTCTCTGAAAAAGCTTTCTTACAGACTGAGCAGCTGTGTGGTTTCTCTCCTGTGTGGATTCTCATGTGTCTCTTTAAACGTCCACTCCGTGGAAAAGCTTTCTTACAGACTGAGCAGCTGAATGGTTTCTTTTCAGCACTACGTCGTGGATCACTGACAGATTCATGTCTATTTTTCAGTGAGTTTGAGCCTGATGCAGGTTCTCTGGTCTCCTTCCAATCAGCACTGTCTTCAGTGTCAGGTTCAGAAGAGTCTCCAGTGTCAGGTTCAGAAGAGTCTCCAGTGTCAGGTTCAGAAGAGTCTCCAGTGTCAGGTTCAGTCTTTGGTTGTAAACTGCTCTCTGGATCTGAGTTCCTGGCTGGTTCTGGTCCTCGACAGTCATCTCCATCAGCTTCTGTTTCCATGTGTTCAGTTTGTCTTTGATGAGGCTGTGAGGACTGAGGTTTCTCTTCATCATCTTCACTCTTCACAGGGTCAGGAGTGAAAGTGGACTTGGTGATATCAGTCTCCTCCAGCTCCTGAAGCTGCTCTCCCTCCTGACTGATCCTGAGTTCCTCCTGTTCCTGCTTAATGTGTGGGGGGGGCTCTGGGTCCTCCTGGTCCAGACTGGTGCTCCACTCCTGCTGGTCAGGGAGAACCTCTTCTTTAACCACCACCAGCTGCTGGACATCTACAGGAAACAGGAAACACACAGTCAGAAAAATCTGTTAAGTGTTAGCATTTAAAAATCTAATCACCATTAAAACGGGAGACATTTTCAGCCCTAATAATGCCTTTGTTTTTATACTTTAATATTATCTTTCTTAGTCCCACCTATTGTGTATTTTTGTTGGCTCAATTCACCTCACATAGCCCAGCCCCATTCCACTTCCAGTTAAAAATGAAAAGGGGTTATTTCTTCTGGTTTAGCACTAGCTGCAATGTAAACAATGAATTGTATTTGGGATCGTTCACAGCTACACTACGCCTATAGAATGGTCGTACTAAAAATATATTGTAGGGCCATACCTATACAAAACATGACTGTGAAGTTTTTTGCTTAAAATACCAAACAGATCACCCATTGTAGCCATGCCTCATACCCCTCTATTCCAGCCCTGTTCCAAAAAGGCTGATTCTGTGACCGTAGCTTTAAATGGAACAGCTGCTGCTAGCCACGCCCCTTTGTAGCGTCACGCAGCTCTCCCCTGCTAAGAGAGTTTTCTACCGGGAGAAACTCAGCTAAAAGCTGCCGTGATTAAATGCCATATTATGTTCCAAACTACTTCAAGCATTATTTATGAAACAGTAGGAGCTCAAACCTTTCTCTCTCGCAGGGTTTACCGCAAGGACATTACGTTACACATATTCTCTCCAGTAGCCTACAGCATTAGCTCTGAGTGTTAGCATGCTTGCTAATGTAAACACAGACCATATTACTGTCTTGTAATTATTAGCAGAGAAAATGTAATGTTTGTACAACTATATACAATTAATTCTACCAATCTCGGTGGGAACCGGATTAAGGGGGGCTCGAAAATATTTCCAATTACACAAGGGGGGCCTGACTGAAAACGGTTGGGAACTACTGAGCTAGACGACTGTATACGGAGACGATAGGTTGGGTCGTGGCACGTGTGCCGGAAACGATAGGTTGGGACGTGTGCCGGTGACGATAGGTTGGGACGTGTCACGTGTGCCGGTGACGATAGGTTGGGACGTGTCACGTGTGCCGGAGACGATAGGTTGGGACGTGTCACGTGTGCCGGAGACGATAGGTTGGGACGTGTCACGTGTGCCGGAGACGATAGGTTGGGACGTGTCACGTGTGCCGGAGACGATAGGTTGGGACGTGTCACGTGTGCCGGAGACGATAGGTTGGGACGTGTCACGTGTGCCGGAGACGATAGGTTGGGACGTGTCACGTGTGCCGGAGACGATAGGTTGGGACGTGTCACGTGTGCCGGAGACGATAGGTTGGGACGTGGCACGTGTGCCGGAAACGATAGGTTGGGACGTGTGCCGGTGACGATAGGTTGGTACGTGTCACGTGTGCCGGAGACGATAGATTGGGACGTGTCTCGTGTGCCACATTTCACCAATGACGTCATAGGAGCCAAATCCTGGATCTGCTCGTTTGCAGAGATGTGGGTAAGGAGGAAAAGAGAGAGGGTTGTATTTTCTGAATATTTGAGAGTCTCCTTACACACCGGGGACACATATTTATGCATAAAAGACATCAAAAAGTGCATTTTGCATACTAGGTCCCCTTTAACCTGTTAAAGTTAGGGTAGGTAAGTTTGAGAAACCGGCTCGAGATACACTTTTTGTTATATTCCATGGAATGCTCTTAACATCCCGATAGCAATGAATATCTGAAGTGCTTTGACAAAAAATCCATTAAAAAATGTAATCTGTGGAAGCCGTAATACTGTAAAAAGTACGACCAATCATTTTAGCCAGCCCGGCTAAAATAACTGGATGGCCTACCTGCCTGTCAGCCTTCCATCTGTGCACAAACTTATCTCGTGCCCTCATTGGTCATGTGCGCGTTCGTGTGTGTTGGAGGAGGGGCTCTGTAAGGAAGTGGCAGATTTTCTCCGGTTGTGTATTTTCAAATTCTAGCGATCTCGAGCCGGTATCTCAAATTACCTACCCTACCTTTAAAGGGGACCTATCATGCAAAATGCACTTTTGTACGTCTTTTATACATGAATATGTGTCCCCGGTGTTCCAGGGAACTCACCAAGTGTCAGAAAACACAACCCTCTCTATTTACCTCCATACCCAAATCTCTAAAAAAGGGGCTACAACGGATCTGATAAAAACTGATCCAGATTTGAACACTGTCCTGACGTCAGGACAGTGGCGCTACGGCTATTGGGCCAACTCCACCAATCAGGAGGAGACAGCCATGGCCATTGCCGTTTGAAAGCGCTGGAGACGCTGTAGTACATATTAGGGATGGGAATTTGAAAGCAAATGTATATTCGAATATTCGACCCCCCAAAAAACGGTTAACCGGTTAACCGAAATGTACATATCCTATAAAAATGTAGAACTTTTTTTTTTAAATAACTTTTGGAAATAAATAAATACATGTTCAAATAACTATAGAAACCAAGTCGAATTTGTCAAATGTATTGAACTGGTGATCACAGTTTGACAGCTATAGGCCTACAGCTTTCATGTGCGGAGGCGATTCACAATCAGGCCTGCTGTAGGGAAGACCCTCTCAGCTGGAACGGAGGTTGCGGGTATAGCAAGGTATAGTATGTATATATAAGTTTAATTTGGCATAGTTTGCACTCTACACCGCACTCACTAACCTGGTCGAAATATTTCCACACATTACTCCTTTTTGACGCCATGTCTGTTTTGTAGGACTCTTCTTAGAGTGTAAATAATTACCGGACTATGACTGGTAAAATATGTTGAATACCGGCAAAACTAAATCTCTCCTGTCAAAATGTCTATGTACTTTGCCGCCACACACGGTTGCCAAGCAGCGCTTATTGTTGTTTAGGCTGGCTACTCATGTGTCGCGAGTGTTGACAGGGGGTGGGGGAGCAAACTCATGAACTGTTAGCGCCGGAACCTCGCAACGGCTGCGGAGCGCATTTGCGCCGCATTTGGGCATAAGATGAGGTTTGAGTCTGCGTGATTTGCGTGTAGGGAGGGGCAGCAGCCATATCATTAGCTAGAACTAGCTAGATCTGATGGATTTGGACATAAACGCGAGTGAAGTACCGGACGCGAGAGAGAGAGATCAGCACCTGCAGCTCTGCCCGCTGTGAGGGACCGGTGAGCGGAGCCAAACACACCTTTAGACGTCACCTAACCAGTGACGTGCGGTGAGGTTCATGGCTGGTGAGGCACTGACTCTTTCAGAGTCAGATTTACAAATATTATATTTTGACCTTAATCGAAATATTCTGTTATTTTCAAAAGCTTTTTTAGTCTGATGCTTCGATTAATTTTAAACAGACCGTTCAACAAAAGGATACCCAAAATCTAAATATTGGATTGTGTCAATGAAAAAAGCACCAGGAGAGGCAGCCATAACCTCTGCCGCACTGAAGGGGGCCCACAGGTTCTTGTTGCTACTGTTATTCTACGCAGAGACAGTAGACGCAAACAACAAGCCAGACTTTTGAAACTGGAGGAAGATAAGGAGGACTTTTACAAAACAGTAATAGAGATTGTTGTCCAGAAGGATAGCATGGACTTCATCTTCAAGTCAAGGTAAGACCACAACTGTAATGAAAATGGGATCTTACTAAGAAAGAACTGTACCAGTGAGCCTAAATATCATATATACGTGAAATAAGTTATTTAGAGACTATGGATGGCGAGGATAAATGTAATAAACGGATCTACAAACATTACATTGGTGACCTACAGTGAGATGGTAACAGGCATGCGCTTAGTGCCCGCTTTCCAGCCAGTTTCTGTGGGGTGACGCATTCTGAGGTGAGGCAGATCTCATCTGTGCCTCACCTTACCCCACAGTAAATGGCTTGAGCGCGCTCACAAAATAAGTGGCCGCGCTAAATTAGTGCCCGCGCTCCAGCAAGTTACTGTGGGCTTACGTGAGGCAGAGCTCGTCCCTGCCTCACTTCTCATCGCTCCCGTAGCGGATCTCGGCAAATTTGCTGATTTTCACTATAAAAAGCGATTGGAATCATACAGAAATCACATTTACACAAGATCAGTGAGGCTCTGCCTCCCCTGCCTCCACTGACTGCACGTCGCTGCACCTAACACATTTAGCTATGGCACTGTCGTATACATTGAATTATTCAATTTGTTGATATGTAATCAACTTAGGCATCCCTCCCAAAAAAAAAAAAAAAAAAATTAGTAAAAAAAATAACTCATATTCGAATACCTGAATAATTATTCGAACACCTGAATAATTTCGAATATTCGATTAATCGTTCCCATCCCTAGTACATATGCCAGGCCAGTAGATGGTGCTGTTCTCACAGAATCTGCCCTTGCAAAAACAGAGCTAGAAATGGTCAAATTGAGCAAAATGAGGCATGGCTAAAATGCATGAAATATAGCTAAATTAGGCTTGATACATTTATATGCTTTAAGAAAAAAACAGCCTACATCCCAGCTCTCTATCGGGTTTCATTTATCTTGTTGGCAGCTCATCCCTTAAAAACAGAAGTCTCAGAGTGATTATAATAACATAAAATATGAAGGGTCTATTTCAAGCTTGTTATGTAAATAAGTTATTAGGCTTTTTTTCATCAACTAAGATTTGATAGAACATTTTATCAACATGAATTGGCTGAATTTGTTTTAAAAGTGAGCTTATTAACACATGAATACTAGTGTGTAATATGGTTGTACATATATATTTAAGAAGTACAATATGAGAAAAGCACGTTTCATTTGTGGGCCATATTTCATTATACTTTTTGAATTAGCTGAGGGCCGGTGTTATGCCGTAGATTGAAGCCTTGCCGTAGATTGAAGCCCTGTCCGCGGGGACGCGCACAGGTGACGTCATCGCCTGTATTGAGTTTCGCCGAGTTTTCAAAGCTTTTTTCTCTCTTTTGAATGATATATTTCACATCAGATTAAACAGCAAACGGCTGAATAAATAATGTGCATACAATTGCAAGGTTGCTCGTTTTAAGGAAAGGCAATGAAAGGATAAGATGTCATTTGTCAGTATAGTCCTATTTCTTAAAACCTTCACTGTTGTTTAAGTCTCTGATACTTGATAACCACGAATAGTAAGCAATGATATAACATATATGATAATGTAAGACACTGTGTTATTTTCAATCAAGCCTAAAAGATAATATGTTCAAACTAGCTCCACTCGCTTTAATTGCTCCTTTGAATGTAATGTTCCTCTGTGGTTTCCTACTCAACACATTTTTGTATTGTAATGCCACTCATATTTTATTTTTTATTTTATTTTAAGGTGACATTGAATGTTTTGAAAGGTGCCCTAAAATAAAGTTTATTATTGATTAGTGCCTATATCACACTATTAATGTTCCTTATTTTAGACTAGGTTTTTCCTGGTGTCAATAGGGAAGATCTACACTGTTCTCTACATAACATGTTCAGCAGAGCAGGTATTTCTCCTGCCAGATATGGCACCCCCCCTACAACTTTGTCCAGGACAGTCACACTGTCACCAAAATCACACTGGTGTTTGGTGTTCCCCTCTAGTTTATGCTCACCAAAGCATTTTACTCTGGGCCCAGCAGGTGAAAAACTAAAGAGGGGCTTCCAAATCCGGCAGCTACAACACCTTCTCTGCCGGATTTGGAAGCCCCTCTGTAGTTTTTCACCTGCTGGGCCCAGAGTAAAATGCTTTTGCGAGCACAAACTAGAGGGGAACAGCAAACACCAGTGTGATTTTGGTGAGTCTATGACCATCCTGGACAAAATGATAGGGGGGGTTCCAAATCTGGCAGGAGAAATACCTGCTCTGCTGAACATGTTATGTAGAGAACAGTGCAGATCTTCCCTATTGACACCAGGATTAACCTAGTCTAAAATAAGGAACATTAATCGTGTGATATAGGCACAGATATAAGATCAATAATACACTTTATTTTAGGGCACATTTCAAAGCATTCAATGGCACCTTAAAATACAATAAAAAATAAAATATGAGTGGCATTACAATACAAACATGTGTTGAGTAGGAAACCACAGAGGAACATTACATTCAAAGGAGCAATTAAAGCGAGTGAAGCCAGTTTGAACACATTATAATCTTTTAGGCTTGATTGAAAATAACACAGTGTCTGACATATGTTATATAATTACTGTTATATCATTGCTTACTATTCGTGGTTATCAGACACTTAAACAACAGAGAAGGTTTTAAAAAATAGGACTATACTGACAAATGACATATTATCCTGTCATTGTCTGTTCTGTAGGAAGGAGGAACATAACAGAGTGGACTCAAAAACGGAAGTTTGTTCCAATACGAAGATTGTGACAGATCTGAAAAGTGTCCTTAAAACGAGCCTCCACGCAATTGTATACACATTATTTATTCAGCCGTTTGCTGTTTAATCTGATGGGAAATATATCATTCAAAAGAGAGAAAGTAAATAGTATCTTTCGTTTTTCCGCTTAGAAAACTAGGTGAACGCTCAATACAGGCGATGACGTCACTTTGCTCGTCCCCGCGAACAGGGCTTCAATCTACGGCATAACACCGGCCCCCGGGCCGTAGTTTGGACACCCCTGGTTTAAAGTGTTAATTAAGAGTAAAGGGAACAGACCTGCTCTGTGTATCCGAAGCTGAGGCTGTAAAACAGCGTCCAGTAGTTTCTGGAGTCTCTTGTTCTCCTCTTTGGAAAGAGACAGCTCCTCCTCGAGCACTGCAATCGTTTTTTCAAACAAAGCAAATATCTCTTCAGCAGCAGCATTGAGTCGCTGCTTCTTCAACGACAGCAGCATTTTGACTTTACTCATGTTTCCTAGATCACCTTTCCCTGCAAACTCCGTTAAACACACTGTTTCTTTCTCTCCATCAAACTCTCAATCTGACTAGTGTTGCCAACGTGTTTCCAGCTAGCATGCTAAGCTAGCTCCTATAGACCGAGGTAAACACTCCAGAAAAAAGAGCGCACAGTCCATTCGGAGGTTTATCCAAACACACAGATGATGGATCAGTAGTGCTGGAGCTCACAAACGCTTTCTCTTGAACACAGAGAGAGAGAACCGTAGCGACGAGACGCCACCTGGACCCAGTGTGACTATCCGATCTGAATCCCTGCCCGATTTGCAATGCGCATGTGCGAGATGGTCCGCCATATTAGACAACTACATACGGCACCCCAAATAGGACACTTGACATGGCGTTTGGCAAAGCAGAAAAGTAAACAACACAAAAAAACGACAATATTAATCTGAACGAGAGAGATGAATTATTGTTATTACAACGTGACTTCACTATTATTTAACAACTCCTTTAATCGGGTTAAGTACATTGTCAGAATACGTGAGAAATGGATTTATCTTCCGTTAGACAGCTATCATACTCAGGGCTGGACTGGCCATCTGGCATACCGGGCATTTTCCCGGTGGGCCGACGTGCCTTTTGGGCCGACACGTCATTTTTTTTTTTTCTGAAGTCACGGCCCATAAAACGGGTAGATTGGCCCTCTGTTTAAATGTTTTAATTGACACTGGGCCGGCCCAATCAAATCTTTAATCACCTCCCCCTTTGGGCCGCTCAGTGTGCATCATTAAATCACGCCCCCAGGAGGTGAGCCGGCCGTTGAAGCCAAACTGCCTTTTTTTTCCGAGGCAAGAAAAAAGCAGGCCCTTCGTGCTGATGCTGCCGCTTGTGTCAAAATAACCGACATGTTTAGTAGGCTACAGGTGCAGGTCCATCTTCAGCACCCGTGGCCGATATTGGTGGTGAGGAACATGGGCGTAGGAAGCATCCTGAATGTGGGGGGGACATTTTTAACGGGGGTGTGGGGGCGAAAAAAAATATAGATTTCCTGTATTCTGGTGCATTTTAACAGGTGGTTTGATACTTTTATGTGGCTATACTAGCATGAGGAAAATGATGGGTACATTTTGTAATTTCAGTAGTAAAGAAAGGAAACATATTTGATTATTAATTCAGAGCTGTCTTTGAATTAATAAAAAGCAGTTTAAATGCCCATTTTTTGTACATTTATATACAACAATAAATATTTGTGAGTGCATTGAGAGATATTGTTGTGGAGAGTCATTTATATCGCAAAATACATTTGTGAATCCTTCTGTGAGCATTTATTAATATTGAGACTGATCTGACTCCATACAGATGTTAAGTTCACCTAGGAATGGTATCATTGACTTAAATGTTCAAATAAATGTTGCTCTTCTGTCTATATTGGTCATATGATGCCCCTTGACTGAAATGTTTCCTGTTCAATATCCCCACTGATTTCCTTAAAATCCTGGGATGAGAGTCCACATCACAATTTACTCTCAACTGTCATTTCCCTTTCATCACTCACCTCAGCAATGGACCTCTCTCCACTGTCCCTGTATTCTGCCTCTGACTCACTCTCAAGTGCCTAGATGTCAAGAGAGGTGGTGAAGTGATAATAAATACTGATAAATACTAGTAACCTGGCATTTCGATGCCTTTTCTCATCTAAACTATTCAGTATTTGTATCTCTCTATCATGACATAAAGACGAAACTCCTCTCCAGAAGTGAGACGCCGCCATCACTGTTAACTGATTAACTGCTACCAGCTGATGACTTACTTTCCTCTTCTTTGAAAAAAATGTTCTTATGTCCATGTTGTCTGGGGGAGAAAACATATAAAACCAAGAGATCGTCAGCTTTGATTTTCGCTGTATTAACCATTTCCTGAACATTTGGTGTGTGTGCCTTACCTCCGCTACCGGCATCGCTTCATACAACAGATCTGAGCTGTCCAACTATGACAACACTCCTTGAACATGCGCGCGCTATGTGAGAATCTGCCTTGGTACAAAGTAGCAGTGAAAACATGGTACGGAGTTTCATTGATTTGGGCATTCTCTCAATAAGCAAGTGGAATGGATTTCATTTGATAGTGAAGCACTGACACAGCGCTCTACAAAGTGCGGCGAGTGGATAGACCGATTCACGGACTTTCCGCATAGTAAAAGTGGGGGGGTCTAAACTAATCATTTGAAAAAGTGGGGGGGACTTGTCCCACCCTCATATAATGGCTGCGACGCCCATGGTGAGGAAGATGATGAGAGGGAGAGAGATCAGCGCGAGTGAGGAGAGGGAGGAGAACTCGCGGTAAGCAGAAGCTAAGAAAATTAGGAAAAGATTATTATTAAGGTTATGATACTCTGTAGTTCTGGAACCCATTAATATCCCCTTGATGAAGCACTAATAAGACAAATATTATAAGAGAAACATTCGTTAGCCTACAAGCTAGTAAGCTGGCTTTTTTAGGTTTTCCCTGGCAAGTTAAAATATAGCTTAATGGGACTCTGATACGTTGTCTCATTGAAAGAATGTCATTATTTTGTTAACCACCATTCATGAACAATTACTGTCAGATGGCAGCTTGTTTTGTTTAGTTTATTTACTTATGTGGTTATAAGGGCAACAGTGGTCTTTTGGGACCTGAAAAAAAGGTTTATAGTCAGCTTTTTGTGGTAGTTTTGATTGACAATATATAGAATGAATAATATAGAAATAGATAAAAAAATTGAGGCACACATGTAGTTTTGACCATTAACTGTGCGGTATTGTTATGTCAATGCCTATTTGTATGGACCTCTATCAGGGACCAAAGAGGTCACCTGCATCCTTTTTGACTCTCCCAAAGCCCCCCAACTACACTCACACATGCAAACAGACACACAGACACACACACACACACACACACACACACACACACACACTAACTCCTACCCCGAGGAATGGACGCTGGACATAGTGCCCCTCTCCACAACAAGCATTCATTTTAGTTATTTCAGTCTAGTATATAAGTTACTTTGTGTGTACAGTATATATATACAGTATATATATCTTGCTAGTTGTGTACTTTTGTAATTTATGTGGGATTTCTGTCAAATGTTGCTTCAACTCTCTTTGTAAATTTAAATCTGTCTCTTTCAAACCTATTCTCAGGAACAAAAATAAAGACAGTGGATAGTATTTTTGGTTAAGCCTGTGTTCCTTCAGTTCTGTGTGCTCTGTGAGGTTCTGAGAAACCAGCCGCCTAAGACTTGCACTATAGCCCCTTGCGTGCGTCAATCAATCACATTTTATTTATATAGCCCAATATCACAAATTACAATTTGTCTCAGAGGGCTTCACAGTGTGTACAGGTACGACATCCTCTGTCCTTAGACCCTTGCAGCGCTCAAGGAAAAACTCCCCAAAACAGACCCCACAATTAACAGTGGAAAGTAGGAAGAAACCTCTGTGAGAGCAACAGAAGAGGGATCCCTCTCCCAGGACGGACAGACGTGCAATAGGTGTCGTGTGTACAGATGAAAAAGGCAATACAATTACAGCGATTAAAAAAAGGATGGAAAAATTAAATGAAAGCGTCAATGTATATAAAAAAGATGCCGTCGACTCATCCTGTAGACCAGTGATTCTCAAATGGGGGTACGCGGACCCCTAGGGGTACGTGGGGGTACTGCAGGGGGTACGCGAGAGAAAACAATAAAAAAGGTTAATAATAAAAATGCTTTTTTGCTTATGCTTGGTACAACTTGTATTTGCCGTACTCGCCATTAACTGTTATTGCTCAGGTTATTCTCGCCCCCCTCCGACGTAAGTGTGTATTGGTACTTCGGCAGCCGAATGGGGACAGCTAGAACCGGTTTTCGGTACTAGAGGCATCGTATGCGGCATCACTGCTCATCGCTAAAGCCAAAAAGCCGTTCACGATCGCTGAGGACCTGTTACTCCCAGCTGCTGTTGTTTTGGCCGAGACGATGCTGGACAGAAGTGCCGCGGAGAAGTTCAAAACGGTGCTTCTAATTACACCGTTTCACGCAGAATAGAACGAATGGGAGCAGATATTGTTGAACAAGTTGTGGGAAAACTTGGCGAAACATTTTCACTCCAGCTTGATGAATCGACCGATGTCAGCGGTAAGGCTCAGCTCATTGCTTTCGTGAGATACGTGGATACTGACGACATTTATGAAAATGTGCTTTTCTGCAAGACCTTAGAGGGGAAAACAACGGGGGAGGACATTTTTAATGTTGTGAATGATTTCTTTATTGAAAACGAGCTGGACTGGAGAAACTGTACCTGTACTGACGGAGCTGCCTCAATGACGTGCCGATTTAAAGGGCTCATGGCACGTATATCACTGAAAAAAAAGTGGAGTGACATTTACTTAGAAAAACCTCTGTAACAATATTCCACGCAGAAATTGTAAGTAAATTTAACAACCTATATTTCAAGTAAATTCTACTTACAGTTCAGAAGTGTTTCTAACAACAGGTACACAAGTAAACTTTACTGTGCTTTCTGTTTTTGTTATTTAAGTGTACTCACTATTGCATAGTATTTTTTACTTAAATATATAAGTAATATTTACATAATATTTCTTCTTCTATTTAATTGTACTCACTATTGCATAGTATTTTTTACTTAAATATACAAGTAACATTTACATAATATTTCTGCTTCTATTTAAGTGTACTCACTATTGCATAGTATTTTTTACTTAAATATATAAGTAATATTTACATAATATTTCTTCTTCTATTTAATTGTACTCACTATTGCATAGTATTTTTTACTTAAATATACAAGTAACATTTACATAATATTTCTGCTTCTATTTAAGTGTACTCACTATTGCATAGTATTTTTTACTTAAATATATAAGTCATATTTACATAATATGTATTCTACCTTTAACAGCAATACCCTGTTAAATATGGGCATACAAAACATGAAACAATGTACTCTTTAAAACAGCAACTTTATGTTTTGAAACACTGGTACCAGCCAGGACTAAGCAACAGTTTACAATGGTTCAAACATATGCAATCTGGTGCACACAGCACCTACATCGGTGCAGCTAAACAGAATGGTTAGAACACTTTTTACCGATAGTCTCAGTGAAGATGAAACATTCTTAAAACAACATTCTCTGGCTGATCCTGAGGACAGAATTTACAGTGATCTATTTCAGTACATCTCAGATAAAATGTCCAATGACATTTACAAACGTGTCATTTTTATGGAATAGGATTAGGGCCATGCTCAAAACATTAATTATTTTAGTTTTCAAGTCAGAATTCCGACTTAAAAAATAATAAATCACATGTGGCCCTAATCATATTCAGCACATCTACAGTACAATGACTTTGCAAGAAAACTAAGTGCAATCACTCATCCCTGACATCCCTTGCTTTTAGTGTTATAGAGAATAATTACACAATATGAAGTTGTACAGTGGCCCTGAGAATTCAACGCACTCAAGAAAACATACAAAACACAATCAAATGAAGAAAAAATCTTCACCAATTTGTCATGTGCCGCATTGAGCTGCAAATACTCAAAGCACAACAAATGAAACTGTTTCCAGGGGAAACTAAAAAGTGCTGTGTCAAGAACCCCCTAAACAAGGTTTTGAAACATTATCTTAACAATATACAAAACATGTAGTTGTACAAAGTGGGCTCAGGCAAAACATATGAAAAAGGTCACTGTTGCTAGACACCATAACTACCAAGTATGTCCTCTGAACTGCAAGTTGAAGAAACACCTTTGCATACACTTAGGCTACAAGTTTGTTGCACAATGCATGGACTTTTGGAGACATCTTCAGGCCATTTAGCTCAAGAAAGAGCTTCTGAAATACCTCAAAAGTGTATTTCATCTTCGGTGGATAACTTAAGTTCATTGCATATATGAAGCCCATGAGCAGAAGGCAAGCCTTTGACACACATCTGCAGTCATCAAGAACCTCACTTCCCTCGATGATGATGGACACATCGGCAGGGCCTTCGTGTGCTGCACTTCCACGGAGGACAACTATTTTCATGACGTGCTCAGCATAGTCCTCTCTGACGATTTCTTTGCTCACATCCTGTCAAAACATGTGAATTGGTGTTGAGATACACTATACTGTACATGTTTTCTTTGAAGTGACTGAATATGCAAAAGGTGATTCATTAGGTTAAAGTGCTGAACAATCAATCTAAATGTTATCGAAACTGCAATATTGCCTACAAACAATTTTCAAATCGCAGCAGGTGCGATATTTGTAAAAGGAAAAATGTGTGTCAAAGTAGCATTTTAAATGTAATATTGTCGTGCTGCAGAGATGCCTACACATCATATTCTACAGTCTAAAGAAAACATTTTTGTTTGCTACAAATCCTCGCAAAAATCACACCATGATCATTTAAAAAGGTTTCAATGAAAATGAGAATAATGATGATCATTTCCTGATATCGCAATTGCAATATCAGTTAAAATAATTGCAATTACATCTTTTTTTTTTAATCGTTCAGCCCTAGTATTTAACTAACTATTGATTTTATAGTTCCTTTCCTTTTGTAGATAAAGACGAGGTAAGTTATGTAGGGAATTTGTAGTCACTTTTATTTCTTGGTTTAAAAAAGCTGCTCTGTTCCAAGCAGGAAGTAAAAGCTGGTATAGTACTGGATTCAGTTTAGCGAAAATGAGGTGGGATCGGAGGTTTAAAGGCTCAAATCTTCAATTCTACTGAAAACCAAATTATGAATCAGAATGTAAAAAAAGATCATTAGAGAAAGAATGAAAAAAAGAATGAATGGAATAAAGTAAAATGTTTGCTTTTATTTTAAATATATTAAATACCAATTTATTTCATCTAAATGTTAAACTTAATTAAAAGGACATGCCTTTTCCACATACTAGCATGAGTCACTAACCTGTAGAGATATTCATTTACAAATATTGAAGAACAGACAACATGTTTATGGATACAACAATCATCAGAACACTTACCTGGTAGTCTTTGATGAGTTCCTCTGTAGACTCTCCAAGGAACTCCATCAAGCAGCGGATGATGGCATCTCGTCTATCTTCTACATGTAGCTGTTAAAACAGACAAGTACATTATTGTAGAGAGAAAGCAAAAGATGTTGCGTAATGGTCAATTGAACCTGCTACAAAAGAAGGCACCAACTAGGTGCAAGGATGCAAAGCAGGATCAAGCTGTGTATATAAATGAGTTGATAAACATTTAACTTAAAACATCCTATGATGTGCCAAATGAAACCCAGGGTCAGTTGGGTAGATGCCCTGCTGGCTTTGGGTCTTGGTCAGGCCGGCCAGATCATTACATTATTATTATTATCTTTTCTCAGTGAATAAGAGCCCAACATACGTTGATTGATTGTAATTGTATGAATTTTACACTTTACCTGACTGAGTGAATCCAGCAGGAGTCTTATTTTTGTGCCTGCAACTCCGCCATTTGTCCCAAGTATCTCCTGCAGTTTTGGGGTGTAAAAGTCCAGTTTGGTCAAAAAGGTTCGCTCGAGATGAATTGTTGTAATCCTTCGGAACTCCTCTTTGATCTGAAACAACAAGGTGATAAAAACACATGTCATGTGCTGTGTTGCAACAATAATGATTACCCAATTAATTAGGTACACCTAGCTAAAAGTAATGCAGTCAATCACAGCAATCTCAGCATCAGGTAGAGAAACACACGAAGAGCTGGATTTACCTGAAGTTCGGAGAACATTGCGGGCCATCTCTCCATGAAGTCGTGGACTGCAGGGCAATGCTGGACAACTTCTAGTCTTCGGTAGGAGAAAGACCTCTCCATTTTTTCACCAATGATCTTGTCATTGTTTTTCTTCTTTATTTTGCTCAGTAAGTCTATTCTCTCCCTCTCTAAAGTGTCACCTGTCTCCCCAAATGGCAGTGGTGGCAGGTAGTTCACTTCAGCTTTCTTAGGCCTTTTGATGCCTTTGGGGCCCCTTTCATTTGACGCCTGACTTTTACGCGAGTTCACCTCCAACTCTGGGCAGACAAATTTACGGCATCTTAATTTTGCCCGGTAATTGCCCATTTTATATCTGATCCTCTGCTGCCAACCATACATGCCATTAAAAGACCCTGGCTCTTTGAGGCATGGGTACTTTTCTAACAAGGCTTCTATCACAGCTAAAACTTGTACACCAGTTGGGTATGCTGTATAGCGAAATATTTCCTCAGCTAATTTCTCAAGTACGCTACTTCTCAGTCTTGGATTGCTCAACAGGGTGCCATCCTTTTGGTAAGCCTGGTTGCCTGCCTCCAGCAAAACGTCTACATCGTAAGAAAAAGTAGGTACTTGAAACTTAGCTGGCCACAGTTCGGACCGGTAAGATGTTCCAGAGGAAGAGAGCAGGATGGTGTCCTTAGGTCCAGATGAGTGGCGAGAGGAGTTGTCAGAAGATTGTTCTGCTATTGAGGAGTCAATATCCAATACTTCCACAGGACTGAGATTAAGGACAATTGGTTCAGTTTGTAAAACCTTTAGTGTTCCCTTGTCTTTTACATCTTCAATGCAGCTCAAAGTGCAAAACTGGCCATCAAAATCCATGTCTTGATACATCACAGTAAACTCCCCTGGAATATGAAATGCCTCTTGAAGTTCACAAATAAGTTCCTCAAGTGTTCTTGGGATTCCCGAGGGCAGAACCAGTTTGCGAATATCATTATGTTCAAAAATGATACGGAGCTTTGCAGGTGTTGTATCCATTTCAACAGAAGAAGCTACATCAGAAACAGAGAAATAAAGAATGAATCAACTTGAAATCAATCCCACTGATAAAGGATTGCAACAACTTGTACTCACATTTCACAACTAATAGGAGAGGCAAATGTAGTGCTTCAAAGTAGTCAGTCGTCTTCCTGCTAGAGTGTATGCAGCCAAAGGGCAAAAATCAGCCATCTCTTTTGCTCAAGTAATTGCACATTGCTGGTGTTCTCTAACTCGTAGCTCCTAAGGTGCTCATTGTACCATGTGTTTTGTAGTCTGACAACAAAGGCCAGTTTGTCACGAATCAACATCATCTGTAACACCTCGGCAAAGTCAGGCAATCCTGCGGTAGAACCATAACACACCATCATCCCAGTAGCATAGTTGGTGCCTAAAAAGCACACATTACTTGCAACATGTACTGTTGTGACAGTTGGATATCTACACTTCACCATGTCTTTTATGTCATCCTTAAGTACATCTAAAGAGACCTCTGTTGTTTTTGTGACTGACAGTGATGGTCTGACTGCATTTGAATCATGGAGATGGTGTGCAATCATGAGCTGGTGCTTATTTGCAAGGGACAGCAAGATATTCCTAAAACAGCCCGTTTGTCTGACAATTCTCTTAAAGAAGCTGTGTTTAGCCTCAAATCTCATTGTCCACAGGGCAACCACGGGGCCAAATTCTCAAATGAGCTGAGGATAGTGCTCAAGGAAGTGGTGCTTAGGACGGAGCTTTAGTTGGGGAAACGCTTCAAGGAATCTCCATCGGTGCTCAGAAATCAAACTGTCAAGATAACAAATGCTTTCCTCTGTATGGACTAGGGACATCACAAGGTCCACTATGTCTTTCAAGATCATCAGCATCTGCCACACTGGCTCATGTTCCGGTACTTTTAAACCTATTATCAGAGGAAGCAAACGCAGCAAACACCAGTTTTCATGGGCATTGCCTCCCACTGATCTTCGTTTGGCAAAGTTACCAGGGACAAGATGAGGGCGATTTGTTTTATCGCTCCACTTAAATGGGAACTGTCGAATGGAGTCATTGAGTTCCATGAGAGAAAAATATTTCTTCTTGATCAAGATTTCAAATGACAATGCCAACTCCACTGGAACAATGCCCTCAAGAAGATCATGTAAAACATCTGGAGGGTAACCAGATGTTACATGGAAATGGTCAAGTGTTTCAGATAGTGCACACTTTTTTTTCACACCATTGCAATGAGTGTGATTCAGACTAGACAAAGCTGTCTGAACATGCAGCTCATGTTGCTCTTTAGTTCTTTGTTGGAAAAAGCCAGATCTTACTTCTTTAGACTGAAAGTCGGACCGCTCCCCGAGACAAAACCGACAGACATGAGAAGACATAAAGCTTTCGACAAATCCTGCTACAGAATGGGCACCCAAATTATCTGCCACCACACTCACCACAGTCCCTCTGATGACTTTTCCCAAAGCTGTAACAAAAAGACCATCTTTCTCCAAGCTTTTCAGATCGGTTAAAAGTGGCTCTAAAACTCTCTGGAATCCAAACTGCTTAGTGTCCTGTGCCTTACACAGAATAGCTAAATACATAGAGTCCAATGTTGATCGTGACTGTGCTGGAATGTCTCCCAGCACCCAATACACAGCCGTGACTTTGTGCTTTTTTCGGGAAGTCCCAAGAGGATTACATACCTCAAAGTCATCAATGTACAGAATGATACTAATTCTGTCCTCCTCTGCAGAGAAAAAATCATTTTTCTGATAGTGAGATCCATCATGAAAGGACAGATATTGTGAAGTACGTTCAGAGTTTCTTTCACTACCTAGTGCCTTTTCTTGGATATTCTTATTGTTTAATAACTGCAACAAGGACTGCAATATAGGTACATACTGGAATGTTTTACCCTCTCTCTTATCCAGTATGTACTCTTTTGGTTCAACAACGGAAAAATGTTTCTTCATAAATTCTCTTCTCTTGTACGAAGTAGTAAAAGGTCCATCTGTTCCCAAAACTGAATTTATAGGGTGTGACTCACAGAGATTTTTCACCAAATCTGAGATTACAGCTTCATCCAAATCACAGTTATGGCTCTTTAAAGTGGACTCAATCACATCTCTTAAAACTGGACCAGATGCAGAGCAGGATATGAACTGTAGCTCATCTACAATTGTGTCAATACACTTGTTTGAAACATTGAAAGTGCTCTCTAGTTTTAGTAAGAGGTGGCCAAACTTCTCCTTTATAACCTGAGATAAATCCTCTGCTTCCTCAACAAAATGCTCAGGGCCATCATCCTCATCCTCCGTAAACAGAGACTCATCCTGAGCAACAGTGGGATCAGGGTATCTTTTCAAGACCTCAGTTTTAAAGTGTTCAGGGCCATGTTGAGAATGTTTCCTGTGTCTATGAGTAACAAAGGTTGAATATATGTTTGTACTGAAGCTGCAATCTTTGAATACACACGCAACTACTTCAAACCTCCTCAAATGGCTACCAAGATGTTCAAGATATATCCTCCCTGAATGAAAACTAGAATTGCATAGTAGACAATTAAATGAAAGACCTGGTGTTACTGACTCTGTGTGCTCTCGGGACAAATGGGCACGAAGGGCATTACATGTTTTAAACGAACAAGGGCAATCTGTATAAAGACAAGGGACTGAGTTGCAGCGTCCACCATTTACATGTTTTAGCCTGTAGTGCTTTAACAATCCTGTCCTTTTGTTAGATTCAAAGCTACATGTTTTGCACACCCATCTAGTGGAATCTGAAAAAAACACAAATGAGTTCAATCTTTAAACCTCTTGAAACTAAACCATGTTACAAAAACATTTATGTCAACTTAAACTTCTAACAGTACTGAGTTGATCAACTTACTCTGCATTAGCTGTCGAAGACAAAATTGCTGAATGACTCAATTTCCCTTGGTAACCTGTGAAATATATAGAAAGTACATTATAAATTAATTATGTAAATTACAGAACTTACTGTCTTGCAATTTATTGCTTAAATATGAACACATCAATATACATTCAGAGCCATTTTTATCATGTAAAATGTTATTTAAAAAAATGATTCTATCACACATGTATACATACAACTTGTCACTGCATTCAAGGCTAATCAATACGCAAAGTAAAAATAACGTAATAATACTTTTATCCAAAATACAACCCTTCAATACAATGACAGACCTCCGGTTCTTCATAACTGCTTTATCCATAGCTTCTTAACCTCCTTTTTTGAGTAAATGTATCAATACATTTTAATAGACAGGATGCATTACTAAACTGGACCCTTTATCACAACTGTGAACATCAGGCTCATAGCCATTTACAAAAGTAGTTTGTCAAAGGACACATTACAAAAAAGCTGGAACATTATCTGTGTTAATTTAGTCTGGAAATATGTCCTTACACATAGTCTTAAGTTGAAATAATACACTGTCAACACCACTTTGCTGCTTAGAGTTGACATGCATTTCTAATAATTTTGTTTGTTAATTACAGTGTTTCCCATACATTGATTTATTTGTGCGGTGCGGTGCCCCCACAAATAGAATCAAATTCTGTGGGAAACACTGAATTATAACCACGAAATGGTCAGATACAGCCAGGTGAAGTGGTCTGTGGCTACAGAGTATTTTTTACTATCATTTTTATTTGTGTTGTACCAAAGTACAAAAGATACGTGATTAAATATCATGCAAAACATTATACATTTAAGACGATTAACTGTCAGTAGCACTTGTCCATCTATTTTATTCATAGATTATTTTCTGACAATTTGTAACTCATACTAGACATTCACTGTCATCATGGTTTACAGCTTACCAGACTCCACTCAGACAGCAGCATTTATACCTCTCTGAGCTCTGCCACACCATCTCCCTTCCTCCGCCACCCAATGCACACTAAACGCTACTTAAAGGCTGTGCTAATCTGCTATTTTTCGACAGTATTTACATTTAGCTTTGTTTGTATGGTGTTGGCTGAAGACTAAGTGTGACTTATCGATGTGACTGAAATTTGGTCGGTAACAGATTAAGAATGTTGGTTTTGACGACTTTTTAAATGTACCTAGCCCTACACAATATACAATTATTTGTAAAGTTACCTCCATGGTCAGGTGTCTTGTCTTGCTGTTGTAACTTGATGCTGTTGTACAGTGAGAGGGCACTGTAATTTCAACAGGCTGCTGGAGGAAACACCAACCATCAAATGAAATGTTGCCAAAGAACAAAACTGAAAAGGGAAGGGAACAGATAAGCATGATTAGCTAACATAATGCAAGCACATCTAGTCAGCCCTATATAATTAAAGTCACTGTTACTATAGAAGACATTGCAATTAATATAAAGTAAAAAAGGATGAATATATATGTATATATAAAAAGGATGACCTTTTCCTCCCTAGTGGAAAGTGTTTTGTTTTTCAAATACTTTTTTCATATTTTTAAAATGAAATGTCACTAATCATCAGAATGTAACTTTAATGTACAATAATGTGTTTTAAACCGTAGGAATAATTTCTCTGAGTATGGCGTTATTTTTATCTCTTGTCCTGGGTGGCAGATTACGTCACTTCCGCCGCCTAAAACCCAGGAGCTAATGGTACATTAGCAAAACAAACGCAATTTGTTTGTGTGCAAAAGGTGCAGTGGGCTTCAAACACGTTCCCCTCAACTGTTTCAATTGTATTGTTTACTCTCAGTACAGCGCCACTTTCCGAACAGGAAATGCACGCTAATACAAAATAAAATCGCAATGACACTTATATATATATATATATATATATATATATATATATATATATATATATATATTTATATATTTATATATTTATATATTTATATATATATATATATATATATATATATTTATATAAATAAATAACGATATCTTGTATAGTTACACCCGCTAGACAACAGTGGCGGGTTCGACAAACAACCGTGTTGGCCGGGTGCACCGCGGCGGAGGTGGGGAGGTTCCAGCCCTGAACCTCTACCCCGCTGCGGAACCCGTGGTGGGACCCGTCAGACGGTGCGTCGTCGGCCGGCCGGGAAGGAAGAGACACGCAGAGTGGGGGAAGTCCCCCACCCCAACGCAGCACACCCTCCCGGTCATCAGAGTCGAACCCGCAGTTCGGAAGAACCAACCGCCAGAGCAGCAGCACTAGGCCGGGCCGGCGGAGGCCCATGGTGGGTCGCGTTTGCCATTCGATCACAGAGCGGAGAGGAGAAAAATGCAACAAAACATGTCAAAATCTGTTAATATATGGATGAGTGGGAGTGGAGTGGGAGTGGAGTGGGGGGGGGGGGGGGTTGGACACTGGCCGTGGGGGGACACCCGGACCGGGCAGTGTCCCAGTTAGAAGGAACCAGGTGAAATAGCCAACAAAATAAAAATTAATAGAACCGGGGAAAATGTGAAAAAAGTGTCCGAAAATAGGCACTCGTGAGGCGGGGAGAGTCCCCTGTCAACTCCCGTTACATTCCTCCATGGTATCATTTGAGCGAAAAATGGCTTTTACGAGAACCAGGCTGGGGGGGTCAAAAGGGCTTGACCAAGGCCGACCCAAAGTGCATGGTGAGCGGATTCATCACCTCCGTGATGAGTCCTTCGGGGGGCCGGGAAAAAAACGTGTTCAGGATCGTCACTTCCTGTACTGCAGGAATCTTCAATAGCCGCGTTCACACCGGACCATCAGCCGTTAGCTGTTAGCACTCAGAGCTCACAGCTCCTCATATTTGTTCAGAAACTAGACAAAAGTGAAACAAGTACAAACCGCAGACTTGTCAAAGCATTAATTCATGGTTTTTACTAACCGGTATCAGTATGTTGTTATGGGCCGGGACAAACCAAACTGTGCCAAGTGCTGCACTGGAAAAGCGCCAACAGTGAATCCATCGAGGCAAACACACAGACACACTCACCTTTGAAATCGCGCTGTTCATATTTCATTGCAAATATAATATTCCTTGACCACTTTGTCCTTCTCTAGGCTGCAGTGAAACTGACCGCATCACGTAGCGTCGCACATACTGTTGAGTATTTCTTTTGTCGAGCTGGAGCCATGAACACCCCCCTCTCCCGAAATAAAAAACTATTCCAATTTTAAAAAGTGCGACAGTGCCATAGTTTCCATTATAAACGGCGAATGTTGTCGTAGCCGACAACTTTGAAGCTTCAAATAAGCCATTAAAAAATATATATTATATCTGATGTGTGCAACTTGCATGAAACCGGGCTAAGTTTGCTAGCACGATAATGAGCTAGTTAGCCAGCTAATCTGTCGGCTAATGTTAGCTAACTTAGCCTTACATTTTTAATAACCAAATACTGACTTCAGCTGACAAGCTAATAGGAATGTAACAAGTTAACCAAGCACCAGTGGCGGCCGGTCCATAGGGGCGCTAGGGGCGCCGCCCCACCTCTTCCCATATTGAAAAAAAAAATTAAAATTAAAAAAAAAAAAAAAAAATATGTTTAAAAAAATATATATATTTTTATTTTTATTTTTAATGAACAAGGTAAATATTATATAATTGGTATCAGTAAAATGTATAATCTACAATAAAATCTCGTTTAAAATTGTGTTACGATGTCTAAAGTTACTGATAAGTCACATGTTTCCTGCCTGGCCTTGCCCATGCACCTTCTCTTGTCTGGGCGCTAAGAGAGGAGCCTTCAACCAGTGCAGCAGCAGCCACTAGCAGCTGACTGTTGCTATCTGTAACGTGTAAACTATGCCGCGAAAATATAATTTCAGCCAATCAGCGTCGTCAAAGATGACGGTCACCGGGCGCCAATGTCAGCGCCCAGTGCAGTCTGTGAGTAGTTTGGACAGTGACTCGTATCCGGTTGACGCAGTAGTTGATGAGGATGGCTTCGTGTGCAGGTGGAGTCTCCGGACCTCGGTCCCCGCCTAATTCTGTTCAAGAGCTAATCTCCAATCCTTTCGAAAGGAGAAGTTTGGCAGATAAATTGTTGCTTAAAGACCTTGGACCGGACCAACCCGATTTGAATATATCGCAGCAATCTCGTGAAAAAGACAAAATGTATACACGAGGCTTCACAAGTAGCTGGTACACAAGAAAGGCTTGGCTAGCTGGATGCAAACAGGTAAATGCTGTCTTTTGTTTCCCATGCTTGGATATCACTTTATATGTAGAGAGGAGGTTTCCCATGGTTGTTAGAAGTTTATTAATAAGTGGGCATTTATCACAGAAGTGATTGTTCTGTCTCCACGTTTGTTGCATTGTCTGTGATGTATTTTCCAACGGTTATAGCTCCTGTTCTGTCCCAGCAACACTACACGGTTTGCAGCTCCACCACATTTTTGGTTTATCTTCGGTGTCGCTTAAAATCTGCTTCCCATCGGACTAAAACCTCCACGTAATCTGAAGACAGATACTTGAAGTTATTTAAACCTTTTGCAAACTTTATGTTCTTTCTTGCTCTAGCCTTGCCAGTTACATTGTACATAACACATATATTATCATTATGCTAAGTGGTTGTTCGTGTTAGACGATGTAGCTTTTTCATTTCTGAGTTATTGCTATATGTAAATAAGCCTGTTTGTAAATAATCCTCAGAGAAACAAAGAAAAAACACAATTTATGACATTTTGTGCTGTGGTTATTTTTTTTAAATTGCATTTATTCACAGTTCAGTTTGAAATGCTGTAGTGACTTGTATTGAACCACTTAAATATTTATAATTAATGCTACTGAAAAGATGCTATTAATTTTATATCTCACATGCAGTTCACTGTAAAGCTACTTGGTGAAGGTGTTGGTTCATAAAACATGAACAGTTTTAAGAAAGAAAAAAACAGACCAGTTCTGAGAACACAAATTCCTGGTAAAGTAGTAGATGTTCAGGTTGATAAATAATATTTTCCACACTGAAGATTATGGAGGTATTGATCAGTCTTCTCATATTTTTAAGCCTCGATTTCTCCTTTCCCCCCCCCTCTAACATCACCAGAAGTCATCATTTAAGGGGTCATTTCTCGAAAAAAAATTTCCGGGGGGAAACCCCCCGGACCCCCCGGGTAAGTCACTTACTGTACGTCAAGAGCCCCACCAAAAAAAAAGACCACCGGCCGCCACTGCCAAGCACATAAACATACTCACATGACTCCACATCGATGAATATTCAAATGAAATGGTCGACCAAGCAGTCTTCAAGTTCCACTCAAATGTCAACCTTCTGAGTAGACTGTCCGTGCATGTCTGCGGGGCAACGTGCGCGGGAAATACTCTCCTCTGACGTCACCCACAGTTAACTTGCATTTCCCATGTACATTTTAATAGCTTTAACAGGTTGTACAGTCAATACAATAATTTAGGTAATATTTACTTGGTGCTATTGTTAAAATTCACTTATCAAAATGAAGATTCAAAATTACATAGAAACACAAGTAACACATTAAATAAAAGGAGACATTTGGAGTAAAATTACTGAAATACTAATGTATTGTAGAATTTAAACATATAATCAAAGTAATATTTACAAAGCCAAAAAGTCCTTTTTTTCAGTGAGGGATAAAAATCCAGAAGTGCAGTGGAATCACTGTGTCATACACAGGGAAGCACTGGCGGCCAAAAAGCTGAGTCCTGTGTTGCATGACGTTTTGAACAACAGCATCAAAGTTATTAACTTCATAAAGTCAAGGCCACTCAATGCGCGTCTGTTTCACCGCCTTTGCGAGGACATGGGAGCTGAACACACCCAACTACTGCTACACACAGAAGTGCGCTGGCTCTCTCGGGGGAGGATACTGAGCAGGCTGTTGGAGTTACGATCGGAGGTGCACACCTTTCTGTCAGAGCAAGGATCTCCCTATGCCACACTGTTTGAGGACACAGATTGGCTTGCAAAGCTTTGCTATCTGGCAGACATATTCAGCAAATTGAATGAGCTGAATGTGTGCATGCAGGGAAAGAACACCAACATTCTGAACCTGTATGACAAGGTGGGTGGTTTCGTAAAGAAAGCAGAGTTGTGGAAACGGGCATGTACACAGGGGGATCTCACCTGCTTTCCTCAGGTAGATGCTTTCCTCTCCAGTGAGGATGTGCAGAGCGCTCCAGTCAAGTCCATTATAGAGGAACACTTGGCCAACCTGATAGTTAGTTTCAAGTCGTACTTTCCTGACATGGAGGATAAACCTGCACAGCTTGATTGGGTAAGAAACCCATTTCTTCTGTCAGAAGCAAACAGAGAAAAGCTTCCTCTCTGTCACCAGGAAAAACTCTTGGATGTGTCATCTGACCGCGGCCTAAAGATGACATTTGAAAACTCCACTCTCACGCAGTTTTGGGTGTGTGTGAAAAAGGAGCATCCTGAGCTGGGAAAAACAGCTTTGGAGCAGCTACTGCCCTTTGGATCCACATATTTGTGTGAGGCCTCCTTCTCTGCAATGACTCTGATCAAAACAAAGCAGAGAAACAGACTGGGCCTGGAAAAGAGTCTGATCACTGCTGTGTCCTCTCTGCCACCAAGGATGACCAAGATGCTCAGTGAAGGACAAGCACACGTTTCACACTAAATTGAGTGCTAAAGTGCTCTTATTATTACTTGTTAGTGTTATTGAAATTTATAATTTATTTATTATTACAATTGTTTGGTTTTTTTGCCAATGTTTTGACACTAAATTGTATTTTCTATTTTCAAATGCAGTTTAATGCAACTAAAACTCATTAATAGTGTCATTGCAGTGTTATTACGTAGTTTTTATTGTAATTGCACATTTTTGTTACAATGTTTTGTTTTGTTTTTAACCCTTTCATGCATTGTGACTGCTTATTTAATGCTGTTTTCTTGTTTATGCATGGGGTTTTGGATGGTAGCACATCAGGCACCACATTTTATTATAATATTTGTTTATTGTATTTTATAGTTTTTGCATAATGTAACATTTTGTTCATTGGTTCGTTAAACATATAATTATTACTTAAAAATCTGTCGTTATGTTCTTTGTTTGTTGTAATTCATGGATGAAGGAGTTCATAAATCACACACTGATGGAACATCACTATATTGTAATTATTTATATAGGCTTTTTCTATCAAAAATGTTCGGGGTCGGTCAGGGGGTACTTGGCTGAGAAAATGTTTCAATGGGGGTACATTACTGAAAAAAGTTTGAGAAGCACTGCTGTAGACTCATCTGGTCCTATCTCTATTGTGTTGTCATAGAAAGGGGAGGCAGGGCACTATAGGGTCCCCCCCCCCCTAAATTCACTAGAAGTCACCATTTAAGGGGTTATTTAAAAAAAAAATCTTCTGGGGGGGGGCATACCCCACCAGACCCCCCTATTAGTGCTCGGTCACTGTTCGCTTTGTGAGAGGGTTTGAAGGTCTAATTTCTAATGATTGATAGTTACACATACTTGTGGTATGTATTAGTTTTGTTTGCCCATGGTACGTAAAAAGGATAATAATAGCGTTTTTTTTAATTATACTGAGTTATTCTTCTTGTCAGGAACCGCTACTATTCGTTTGTTTTATGGATTTGGGCCGGTCTGGGTCTAAATGCCAGGGCCGATTTGCTGTCCCAGTCCAGCCCTGACCAATACAATCCACTTTTTAATGCTGCACATACCCGGCCGCTTTCCAAGCCTCCACTCTCGGCGTCTCCATTCGCCGTCTTGATGAGCGCAGGTGGGAACAATCTCCAGCTGATTGTGGCGTGTTGTCCAGCTGATCCGGGATGATGATGTAGGTTGTTGTTGTATCTTGTGATCAATAATTGTATGTCCACAACATAGGAGTAGATTTAACTGGTTTTACTTTGGTAACATGCTTCCGGGACTTGCCCGTGGGAACATGTACAACAGGCTCTTTTAATACCAAGAGTGAGTTTGCCCCCTGCTGGACAAATGCAATAACATGTACTAATAACACAAGGTAAGATACCACATTTCTCCCCCTTTAAGCTAACATACTCCCGTTACACAACATTTCGAGGTACTGGCATAAACCATTTCACTTTCAAAGATTAACATTCTAAACCTTTCCTTAAAGTGAGATCAGAGAACTATGCTGCTCTATTAATGGAACATCTCTTGATCTATTTAACAAAGTCTTTCAGGTATACAGGTGGCTGTCTCTCGCGCTCTGATCGTCTCACCACGGGTGTAGCAGGCAAGTCCGGCGGGACCGGAGTACACAGAACCACTGACTCACTTGCAGGAGGTCCTTCTTGCTCGATTGTCACTGGAACCACAGTGTCTCTGTTGGAGTCCAGCACCGGCTCTAAGGGCACGGTGTCTGTTAATCTGGCTCTTACTTGATCCACATGCCGCTTCACGACTTGACCACTTCCAATGATCACTGTATATGACACTGGACCTGATGAGCTCTCGATGACCGCAGCGATCCATTTAGGTCCATAAGAGTAGTTTCTGATGAACACTTTATCCCCAGGTGAGAAACTTCTCAGTTTCCTGTTTGTGTCATGGGACTGTTTCTGTTTTAGTTGTTTTTTCTGCACTCTTGTTTTCACATCTGGCAGGAGCAGGTCTAATGCAGATCTGAGTCTCCTTGACATCATCAACTCTGCAGGCGACAGGCCTGTGGTCGCGTGAGGTGTGATGCGGTAACTGAACAGAAACCTTGACAGTCTAGTTTGCAATGTTTTACCTTTCATCTTTTTCATCCCCCCTTTGAAGGTTTGGACCGCCCTCTCTGCCAGCCCATTAGAAGACGGGTGAAACGGTGCTGACCTCACATGGCAGATGCCATTTTGTTTCATGAAAGTCTCAAATTCAGCACTTGTAAAACAGGTTCCGTTGTCTGACACCAACATTTTTGGCAGTCCAAAAACACTGAAACTCTGACGCAGCTTTTCAATGGTCACCTGTGATGTAGCTGACTTCACTGGATAAATATCCATCCATTTTGAGTGTGCATCCACTATCAGTAGAAACATCTCTCCCAGGAAGGGGCCTGCATAGTCCACATGAATTCGCGTCCAGGGAGACTCCGGCCACTCCCAGGGATGTAATAGTGCTGATGGTGGTGACTTGTGGTGCTTTTGGCACTCCTCACAAGACTGCACTTCCTTTTCTACATCCTGGTCCATCCCCGGCCACCATACATAAGATCTAGCCAGACCTTTCATCTTTGACATGCCGGAATGTGTTTGGTGCAGTACTTTCAATATCTTTTCCCTGCCTTTGTTTGGTACGATGACTCTGGCTCCCCAGAGCATGCAGCCATCCCTCACACTCAGTTCTTCTCTCCTCTGATGATGCGGCTTGATAGGAGCCTCAGTCACTGAAGGCCATCCCGACAGGACATAACCATGAACTTGAGACAATATTACATCCTTAGCTGTCCAGTGTTTTATTTTGGCTGTGTCCACGAGTGTGTCATCCAGAAGATCAATCATGAGCACTTGTTCTGCGGTCTCACTCTCTCGCACATCTTCCGACAGCGGCAGTCTGCTTAATGCGTCCGCATTAGCGTTGTTCTTTCCTGGTTTGTACACAATGTGATACTCATAGGCACTCAGGTGCACTGCCCATCTCTGAACTCTAGGGGAACCCATCTGTGGAATGGGTTTCTTTTCGTTGAAGAGAGAGATCAGTGGCTTGTGATCTGTATAGATGGTGAAAGTTCGACCATACAAGTACTTGTGGAATTTCTTGATTCCAAATATAACTGCTAAGCCTTCTTTGTCTAGCTGTGAGTAATTCTTTTCAGCAGGCGCTAGGGTACGCGACATGAACCCCAAAGGGTGTTCAGTTCCATCGTCCATTACGTGTGATAAAACAGCGCCCACCCCGTAAGGTGACGCATCACATGACATAATTAACTCTCGGTCAGCAGAGTAATGCACCAACACTTCTGCTGAGTTTAACAGGGCCTTTGATTTTTTAAAAGCCTCTTCCTGTTTCTTTTGCCATGTCCATCGCACATCTTGTCGCAGGAGCTCATGCAGTGGTGCCAATAGTGTAGCTAAGTTTGGCAGAAATTTGTTATAGTAATTTAGCAAACCTAAGTACGACTTGAGTTCAGTAACGTTTGTGGGGTTGGGAGCCTCCATGATGGCTTTGACTTTCTTTTCCACAGGGTGAAGTCCCTGTGCGTCCACTCGATGTCCCAGATATTCCACATCCTCTTCCAGGAAAGTGCACTTGCTCCTTCTCAGACGCAATCCTGCCTCCTCCAGCTTTGCCAACACTGTCTCGAGGTTCTGCAGATGGTCTTCCTCATCCACACCGCTCACCAGGATGTCATCTAAATACACTGCCACAAAAGGAATGCCTCGCAGGAGACCTTCCATTGTCCTCTGAAATATAGCTGGGGCTGATGCTACTCCAAAAGGCAGTCTGTTGTATGTGAATAAGCCTCTGTGGGTATTCACTGTTAAGTATTTCTTTGATTCATCATCCATGAGTATTTGCTGTAATGCATGACTCATGTCCAACTTTGTGAACTGTTTTCCTCCTGTCAGTGCTGCAAACAGGTCTTCCATTCGGGGTATGGGGTATTGTTCAAGTGAGGACACTGTATTTACAGTGAGCTTGTAGTCTCCACATAGCCTTACTGTCCCAACAGGCTTCAGTATTGGAACCACTGGTGCTGCCCATTCTGCATGTTTAACAGGTGAGATTACTCCTTCTTTCAACAATCTGTCTATTTCTTCATCTACTTTGGTGCGCATGGCGTACGGGACAGACCTCGGACGGAAGAAACGAGGGACTGCATCAGCCTTTACATGGATGGTAGCTTTCATACCTTTCAGTGTGCCAAGCTCCTCTTTGAAGACATTTTCATGTTTGCTCAGTACTTGCTGCAGCGATTTGTCCTCTGTCTTCAGGTGTTTCAGGACTCGGGATTTGTGTCTGAGCTTGATTTCTTTCCAACTCAGATGTATTTCCTCCAGTCAGCCTCTTCCCAGCAGGCTGGGGCCGTCCCCTTTAACCACAATGAGGGGCAGGTACCGCCTTTGATGTTTGTATTTCACTTTAACAAGGGCAGCTCCGACCACATTAACAGGGTCACCTGTATAAGACTCGATGTGGATTTTGGTTGGTCTCAAACATGGACTTTTTGTGTCTTTCCATAGTCTTTGAAATGTCTGTTCATTCATTATTGTGAGACTACAGCCAGTGTCTATCTCAAAGTTAACAAACTTACTATCCAGCTTCACTTCAACCATGTATGGGTCTACTCGTCTCAGGTACACTTCACTCATGCGTCCCAATCTGAACCTCATCTTATTCAGTAAGAATGTATCTTCTTCTGAGCTATCACTTTGGCTCCGTTGCTCTTGTACTTTATGAGAACGGTGATATGTGGTTTGCCTCCTTCCTCTCTTTGGGTCTGCGTTTTTGTTGCTGTTTCCATTCTGTGTAGATCTACTACGACAAGCTCTGGCAATGTGTCCTATTTTACCACATGCATGACATTTCTCTTGTTTAAACTTACAGTCTGCTGCTTTATGCTTGGTTCCCTTGCATCTGTAACACTCTTTGGTAGGTTCTCTGTGTGCATAAGCCTCCTGTGGCTTTTTATCCATTTTGAAACATTTAGCTGTGGCCCCTTGGCTTTGTATCTCCAGTGCATTTTTATTTGCAGTCTCTGACTCCACAGCAATTGATAATGCTTTTTCAAATGTTAAATCCGCTTCTGATAAGAGTCGTCTCTGAATCCGATCTTCATTTATTCCACAGACGATCCTGTCTCTCAACCTCTGCTGCAAAGTGTTACCATAGTTGCAATCCTGCGCTAACCGACGCAGCTCAGCCACGTATTCCATTACTGACTCATTGGGCTCACGGTTGCGGGAGTCAAATTTGTACCTTTGCACAATTTCACTAGGCTTTGGGTCAAAGTGATTTTTTAGCAGCTCCACAAGTTGTGTGTAAGTCTTATCCTTGGGCTTATCCGGACTGAGTAGGTTTTTCATAAGGCTGTATGTTGATGATCCCACAACACTTATTAATATGGCTCTTTGTCTGTCTCCATTTTCAATTTCATTAGCCTCAAAAAACTGTTCCAATACCTCACAGTATTCTTCCCACTTCTGATTTTTTGCATCAAAAGGTGCCAGCGTGCCAATCATTGCCATTGTGTGTCAATGAATCCTCTCCTCCACCCGCAGACTTTGCTAATAATTTGAGCTAGCTGCCGCTAACGACCCAAACCTGCATGTAAGGTGCTAACCAGTCCGTTCGGCATGTCCTCTTTGATCCTTGTCTTAATCCTCTTCTTAATCCTTGTCGCCAATAATATGTTGTATCTTGTGATCAATAATTGTATGTCCACAACATAGGAGTAGATTTAACTGGTTTTACTTTGGTAACATGCTTCCGGGACTTGCCCGTGGGAACATGTACAACAGGCTCTTTTAATACCAAGAGTGAGTTTGCCCCCTGCTGGACAAATGCAATAACATGTAATAATAACACAGGGTAAGATACCACAGTTGTGAAGTAATCCAATTGTTTGTCCGGTGAAAACGATCCTTAATCCAATGCGATATGATCCTTATGTCCAGTTTCACTCATAGAGTGCAATTCCACTTAATGTAATGGCAATTTTATTCTTCCAATGTCCTATATCCTTTGCCATTACTTCACAGGAGGGCTGGAGAGTGAACTAGTGATGTTACATATTGCGCCTAGGCTTCGGAGCGTGTGTCGAGTAATCCCCGAAGCTCTTTGTGAAGCATGTATCGAGGCTTGTATCGTTTTGGGCCAGTGACGTCATCGATGACAAACAAAGCCTCGCTGCCTGTCGATACCACGTGACTGCTTCAGAAAGCGATTCAGATCGGTTGAACCGTTGAACCACAACGCTCATAATACCCATGGATGTATAATAAGAACCATATTACCCCTCCTGTACCCGGGCCCGGTGGTGACACGATGGAATTAAAAGAGCTCAGACCCTCACTTATATAGAGGTCGGAACATGTCATAAGTATAAATAGATACAAGCATGAATAAATGTAGGAACATGAATAAATACAGGAATAAATACGATGGAGTGTTTTCAAGGAGATTCAGTGTGCGGGCTGTGGCTCAGCTGGAAAGCAATTGACTCACGACCGCATGGTCCCTGTTTCAACGACTGAACAATACGTCTTTTTTGTTGTTTATAAAAGCTACAGCTAAATGAGATAATGTAGTTAATAAATGTGTTCTTTGATATGGTTTAGCCTTTCTCAGGCTACAACATGGTTACGTTTATGAATATTATTAAGGAATACAAATCCCTCTTTGCAATGTTTACCAGCCTCCTTAGGCTTTTCAATCACAATCATTCAACTGGAATAAAAACAATATTGTTAACATGAAAATATGATTTTATGTTCGTTGTTAAGAGTTATTCTAAGGCTTTACTCATTGGGAACTCGGTATGAGATAGAGTACACTATTGAGATGTCAAATCTGCCTGTTTTACACACTTTGACCAACAGGGGGGTTTGTGTTCAAATGAAGCCCATAATGAAGCCTCATGAGATGAACCCTTTTGCGAACCAATTGGCTGGAAAGCTTCAAAGCTTCATAAGGCTTCATCTCGCCATCACTAGAGTGATCCAGACGCAGACACAAACAGATGACTTTCCGGTCCTTTGGTGCAGTTTATAATGATGTTTATTTAGCGTTTTACATACCAAGGTTTTAATTATACAGTTGAATGGTTGTGGTGAGCATCTGCCGGGCTGGTGGAATCGGTATGCTCTCTTCCTTCTGTGTCCTCGTCATTTCCTGTCACCTGTGACCCCTTTATACACCCGGTGCAGCTAAACACCGCCACCAAGTGTTCAAAAATAATATTGCACTATACATATAAATAAGGTAAACTGAGACACCAACAACACCCATAAAATGGCTCCTACAGCCTATTTTGTCAACTAAACATCATAAAACAATACATATTTTAGTAAACGGGACATTATAATCTCTGCACATTAACTCTATATTTGCCTCTGCCTTGGTGCCAAAATGAAATGAAATAAATGAAACAATATATAGGCGTTGCTTCTTCTCTGAACTTCTATGTATACTGCATCCCTCCAAATCAAATAAACCATAAACAAATACATAAAGTCGTGTTCACTGCAGCGATCTATTTCACACACAAAACTATATGAAAACTTGGTGATATACAGTGGCGTTTTCTCCTGGAGACCAAGGGAAGACAGGCTTCTCCTGTTTTTTCAGCCTTTGTTATCATTTTGATAATTAAAAATATATATTCTTGTCTGTGGTTGTTTTTGCATTCAGGGCATACAAGAGGTATAACATTATTTTAATACCAAAACTATATTGAAATAGAGTCTCGCTTGAACAGCAACGTAGCTGTAACATTACTGGGTTATTTGGTGATAACTACCAAAGTAAAGTAACTTCAGACGCAGACGTCACGTAGCTTCTCAGACGAGAGGGGTGGCGACGAGAGTGTCACGTTACTTCTCTCGCGGCATAGTTCACGGCGTGGTAGGCGACGATCGACACGATTGGCTGCTCAGTGAGTTTGTTCTTTGGCACAAATCACACCTCATAGTGTTGCAGTAGAAAATTCCACTGTAGCGCCGCGGCCGCCGCCACTGTGGGCTAAGCCCCGAATGTTTTCACGTCCAGGCGACGCCCCTGGAACACCCGCAACTTAGAAGAAATAAAGGTGGGTTTTATTTGTTCTAATATTGCAATGCAAACCCATGATGTAATGACAGTAATTAAAAATAATTTAGTCATTGAATAATCATTTCAGTAGATTTAATCAAACAAAACATGAACATATTGGACATGGCCTCAAGACTGTAACCTCTTCACATTCTGTTGAAATAGTCAATTACTAGCCATATCTTACACATTGCTGTTTTGAATCATTAATATGTGGATGACAGTTGAACTGGATAATTTAACATGTATGCCACCTGCTGGAAAGAAGACGTATCGCTCTGTTGGCGTCGTTTGGACAACAAAAACAGAGTTAAACTATCATTTCATAAACAATCTTTGAGTACAGACACCGTCCTGCAGAGAGCACACAATCCAACAGCACGTTTTTGGTCTAGCATCACTTTACAAAACGTTTGCATTAAGACACTTATGGGGCATTTCCACCATGGCGCGGAGCGCGGTTTAAGCGTGCCGTGTCGTGCCGTGCCCGTTTTTGGTTGTGCTTCCACTAGGCCTAGTTCCGGCCCGGGGCCACTTTTTCACCTTTTTTCTGGGCCGACAAAATTGTGGTTCTATCGAGGTCACACGAGCGCAATATGGTCTAGCTGCCGGCCGCGGAGAGTACACGACACTACACGACACGCCCCCTACACGACACGCCCACCTGACACGACACTACGGTGGCTGAGAGACATTAGTGATCTCCAGTGTGCTGGGCAGTGTGGCGGCGGAGGGAGCCGAGGGCACCACCGGAGGAGAGGCGAGCGATGACAGCAGCATCACCGTGGTGCAGCTCCCCGCACAGACTGAGGGGACTTGTTACACGGAGCCCATCACCGGGGAAGCCTGCGGCGGGAGAAGGCGGTCTGCTCGGCCTGCCCTTGGTTCTGGGGTCCCTCCTTAAAAAAAGTCTCATCATACTTAATCCTAGACAGTAGCACATGGTATATATTGTACGACTTTGTCATTTTTTTAATGTTGATATGTATTCGCTCATAGTCTACTGTGCCTTTCACGCAGACAATACAAGTGAATTTTGAAATGACAAATAGGTTTATGTTTCAAGTTTATTTGCATTAAAAACGTGTTTTTAAACCGTTCTGTTCAAATTTGATATTTTGTTTCTTAAAAGATTAAATCTTTAAAAACATGCTGTTTGCCATTTTTAAAGTTTGATGGAAGAAATTAAAATATAGGTCACTGACGTGGAGCTTTAGGCCTGCAATGCTTTCAAAAAATGTTTTGGTGTTGTTTCAGTTTTGAGTGAATATGGATGTTAAATTCACAAATGAGTATGAATAATCTTGAACAAGAACAGGATCTTGAGCCATGATGTTTTTAAAGTACAGAAACATTCAGAATGCATGACGATTCCTTCAAAGGTTTTGTAATAGACCCCTAGTACTTTTAATTTATAAAGTAATAATAATACATGTGAATGATTGAGCTCATTAGTGGCCTGACTGGCCCTCCTAATTTGGTCCTTAATGACCCCATGATGTGATTATGTATATCTTAAAACCTTTAACAACTATATTTAGATGTTCACAAATATCTACATTTATGTATAAATACATGTGTAGCAGTTAGACAAACATAATTAATAGATTATCTCATTAATACCTATTTTATATATTAAAAAAAGTTTACTACACCACCGTTTGTTGACAAAATGATTTGGGTTGAAAGTTATACTGTTGTGTCTCAAACGGATAGACTAGGTTATTAATTTATTTGCCTAATAGTTGCTTAAAATGCTACAATAACATTTGCAATTCGTTTTTAATCTGCCATGTACGGTAATGTCTCTCAGCCACCGTAGTATCGTGTCAGGTGGGCGTGTCGTGTAGGGGGCTACGAGCGGGAGCTCGATGGCACAACTCGCAACCTCAAAGTTTTTCAGGAGGTCTCTGCACTGTTGTCCGGACGCGGATACGCAAGGACTTTCCAGCAGTGTAGGGACAAACTGAAAAAGCTTAAGAGTGAGTATAGAGCCGTCAAGGACCACAACGGCCGGAGTGGTTCAGATAGGAGAAGCTGGAAGTGGTTCGACCTGATGGACGCTATTTATGGCCATAGACCGGCCAACGTTGGGAGGGAGGGAGGCCTGGACTCTGCAACCGCGTTGCTGGAGTCCCTGCATGGTAAGTCTTTGCTAACGCTCTGTTATTGGCTTGAAAGCGTTGTGTCCCTATCTATTATAAAGCTCACTTCTAACAAACAAGTCTATTTTATCCTTACATTTAAGTTCTACAACCCATGCTTTTATGGATCCCCGAAGAGCTACATAGCTAGCTAAGGCAGATAGCATTAGCTAGAGCTATTGTTTGCTACCACCACATGTGCCATTGTTTACGTTCAGTTTTTCTTTTCTACAGTTGTTGTTGTTGCTATTTAGTATTGTGCTGCAGTAGTTTGTGGAATTAACAAGTCATGTTGCTGTTCTAGATGATGCCATAGATGAAACTAGTGAGGAGGAACAGTCCCGAACAACGGGTGATCCGTCCTCGTCATCGAATCCAGAAGGGACCCCAACTCGACCACAGACACCAGCCGAACAACCGACACCAACTCAACCACCAACGCCGAGTGCCATCACGACACCGCAGCGTGTGGTTCTAGGTAAGAAATAGGCATGGCAAAACGACTGCAATTGTGACTTTTTTTTAAACTTTAGATCATCCATCGTCAGTAAGTAAAATAAGCTATACCACTGTGTGGAAGTGCTCTGTTACAAGTAAGTAACTAGCTAGTAAGCAGCTAGTACAATTGTGTGTGACATCCTATTATATACATATATTTATATTCATTATCAACAGGCTGGACATAATGTAATTCACTTTCACAATCATTGTAAACATCTAGGGCATAACTGTCTTTAGTTCATCCTTACTGTAGTTCTGCTTATACATTTTATTCTTATATCCTTGTGTGACCTGTACCTGTCCTGTGTTTTTCATTCTTATTGCTAATTCTTATTGCTATAATTATCTTATCATCATACAGGCAAGAGGAAACGAGGAGGAGACGAGCACCTAGCACAGGAGGAACGGCACCATGAACGGAACCTGGCCCAGGTGGATCGGCACTGGCAGCTGACCATGGAGGATACTGCCCGGGCAAGGCAGGAGGAAATGGCCTTGAGAAGGGAGGAGAACGCTCAAACTCTGGCATTTAACTTAGCCTTCCTGCGCACTCTTGGCCAGGTTGTGGACAGCCTACGTGGCCCGTCTCTTCAGGAAGACGAACCACCTCTGTAATTGCCACATTAGTACAGTACTTTCTTGTTTATGTCTTATCTTTCTTTTTTGTTTTTATAATGCCATGCCTTTTTATGCTGCTGCAACACATATTTTTGTTTTTTGTTTGTACAATGCCATGGCTTTTTTATGCTGCAACTAAAACACTTCCCAAATTGGGATTCAATAAAGTACTTCTCATCTTATCTCTTGTTGATAAATGCATCATCTGATTTCCTGCCATAATCTGATTAACAAACTGATTTTCGTGAGCATGTAAACAAAGTCACTGGGTTGCCACTCACACACAAACACACAGTTTTGGAATCCAATCATAAACTGAAATGAAATGTACACGTTTCATTAAAGGGCTTTAAATCAGCAGAACAAAAACACTGAGAATTGTGTCGTAGTCCAACGTTTAAAACAAATTCAGATTCACATAATTTTGAGGCAGAAGTTATAGGCCTATATTTGTTCTAAATAATAATAAAAATAGGCTACTAATAACATTTATGCAGATCTAACATTGTACATGAATTTATAAAGCAATAAGAAACACCAGTTAGGAAAAAGCCCATAAGATAAAAAGTGAATTTTAAGAAGAGATTTAAAGCAATAAATAGTTTGCTAGCTTGAGGTCCTCCTCTAAAACATTGTTTGGTAACTGACACATCATTACTTAAAGTCAAAGACTACCTTTTATAAATAAACTGGAAGGGGGTATTTCGAAAAAAAACAGAAAGAGGAGGATAAGAGATCATTTGTATTTATGTTTATAGTTTACTTGGATATTTGCTTAATTTATTAGAGATTTTCTTTTCAGGATCTGATATTTGCTCAAATGTTCTTATTATGGGGCAGTACTTACTGGTACTTGAAATTCAAATATTTACTAAATAGCAGAGGTGGGACCAAGTCTTTGCGCTCAAGTCCAAGTCAAGTCTCAAGTCAGGATGGGCAAGTTCAAGTCAAGTCCAAGTCCTAAACTTTGACAAAACGAGTCTTAAACAAGTCATTATGTGCTTTTCAACAAATGTAATGACATCGATCAACAGAATAATACTTAATAATCTGCTCTTTATTAGTCACATTAATAATTTAATAATCCATTTTCTCTCTGCTGGTAAAGTAACGTGTTTGTCTTCTATTGTAAGAGGGATCAGTAAGGTAAGGCTACCGTGACGGTTTGATTCAGAAGGAGTTTAATGTACAAGATCCCTGATGTTGAGGTGACCAGAATGTGTATTTCCACTGTGTACAGCATGTTATAAGGGATCCACAATCTATCTTTATGCAAGGGATAATGTGCAGCGAGGCGTCTCTATGGGGAAAAGAACACCTGAATCTAGATCCCTCTGCAGGTGGTACTTTAACTATATTTTGATGATAATACTTTTCTACTTTTACTTGAGTAACATTTTGAATGCAGGACTTTTTATTGTAACCGAGTATTCCTATACTCTGGTACTTTTACTCAAGTACAAGATCTGAACTTCTCCCACCTCTGACAATAAATCCTGAGTGGTTACCAAATAAAAACCCTGCTCTGAAGGTTATTTTCATTTTACAAATCCTGCACTCAGCTTTGCTTTCTCCAATATCATTGAAATGCAGCCAGATGCTGCTTCTTTTTTCGGTTTTCGCACATTTCTTGACTTTCCGACGCGCTTGCATTTAAATCCGGCACCCCGTCTCCCCGTGGCTCTGTAGCTGGCCTGTACCACTACACCTGCTGTCTTTGGAGTAGAGATGGGCGAGTCCTGATTCATCCGGATCATTAACCCGGATCCTAGAAATGAGCTGGTCGTGACGAGTCTCCCCTCTCCATTAACCCGAGTCCTTGAGTCCCACACTTGGTGTGACGTACAAATTAAAACTATAAATTGCGTCACTCGCTACTCTCTTTATAACATGTAAAATCACATTACAACGTACCCCAGTCCATCTGCCTACCCTTTAACAAGTATACAGTATACAGGATAGCTGCCTGCCAGAAGTTATCGTTTGGCTCAGAGGAGGGGACGCGGATCAGTGAAACTTCCTGCAGACTCGTGGGGACTCAGAGGAGCCGACGGCTCCTAACCGTAATAGCATAGCAGATCCAGAGATCCATACTCGTCATGTGCACGAGCATAGCCCCTCCTCCAGCACCCGGCTCCCGCGCTATCAACAGCAGACTCGCAGATTCGCAAATCCTGACTCGCTGTGCAACACACAGCAGAGCAGACTCGTGCGGACTCGGAGCCGTAACAATATAGCAGCAGATCCAGCAGACTCGTCCTCAGGCACGCGTCAACAGCAGACTCAGATTTGCCAAATCGCAAAATAACCCTTTTTTTTGTGATCAACATTTTTTATTAAAGCAAAATACACTGTGTAGCGGAGGTTAATATAACGTCAGTTTAATAGATAGATAGATAGATAGTACTTTATTGATCCCAAATTGGGAAATTGTTGTTGTTACAGCAGCATAAGGCATTTTACAATAAAACAAAACTACAAAATATACAAGAATAGAAAGAAAAATAAAATAAAATATACATGTCGAAATAGAAAATATACATGCAGATATTACACATATATATATATATATATATATATATATATATATTCAAAATATATGGAATAATAATATGCTCGTGAAATGCAACAACTTTTCGGTTTCACCAATAGGATTTCTACGGTCTTGGTGATGCTGACTCATATGACTCAAATGACTCGTATGATCCGGATCTCTTCAATGACTGACTCAGAAGACCCTGAGTCCGTAAAAGGATCCGGATTTGCCATCTCTACTTTGGAGCGTCTGCCCCCCACCCTTCTTTCACATAATGGTATGATCCTAGTGTGTCCTCGCATATGATTGGCCGCATGGTGGCTCAGCAAAATAAAGTCCCGCCCCTGCCTGCATGGATTCTCAGCAAGAGTAGGTGCGGCTGAAGATTCTGCTCTCTCGGACGCGAGTCTGCTCTTCTAACGGCAGCTCGCGATCGGCGTGTTGGAGACCCCTGAATTAAATTATCAAGTCACCTCAAGTCAGAAGGCTCAAGTCCAAGTCAAGTCCCGAGTCATTGGTGTTCAAGTCCAAGTCGAGTCGCAAGTGTTTTGTGATTTTGTCAAGTCGAGTCCAAAGTCATCAAATTGGTAACTCGAGTCTGACTCGAGTCCAAGTCATGTGACTCGAGTCCACACCTCTGCTAAATAGTCAATTCTGATAACATTTTTTGGTTTAAATCATTTGACAAACACATGTATGTGAAAGAGAAAAAAAGATGTATTTATGTTCAACACAATGTAGTAATAATAAACACAAAACAAAATGTCACTACCCTTAATGGCCCACAATCTTTCAATTGCTATTCAGGTAGCGCATCAAACCCTCTCTTATTTCAGTGCCCCCCTCCTCTGCACCTTGTGCCACTGCTGCTGCTGGTGCATCCCATTCATCATCATAGGCCTCTTCATGACTCTCGCAGAGGTTATGCAGAGCACAGCATGTCAGCACCATAGATTCCACAAGTTTCACATCACAGTTATTTCTTTTCATGAGGCAACGCCACCTTCCCTTCAGTCTACCAAAAGCGTTTTCGACCACTACCCGTGCTCTGCAAATGTTCTTGTTGTAGATCACATGTTCTGCTGTCAGCTGTCTATTGTCAGGGAACGTTTTCATGAGCCAGTTTTGCAAGGGATAGGCATTGTCTCCCAGGATGTAATAGCCAGCATTCACCCCACCAATGTTCCTGGTGCAAGGTGGAAAGTAGTTGCCTCGACTGGCCAACTCCCACAATGAGGACAGCCTCAAAACCCGAGCATCATGCAAGCTCCCAGGCATTCCTGCAAACACATTCCAGAAATGTCCCTTTCCATCTACAACTCCTTGAAGGATGATGGAGTGCCAGCCTTTACGGTTGAAATAGTCGCAGTGGTATTCCTGTGGTGCCAAGATGGGTATGTGTGATCCATCAATAGCACCTACACACTGTGGGAGCCCCCACCTGTTCTCAGTGTAGTCGGCCATTTCTGCAAACTTCTCCCGGTCTGGTGAACAAATTAGTTCCGGTACTAACAACGTCTCTGCAGCAGCACAGAAGTCTTGCACACACCGGCACACAGTTGTGTTGCTCACTCCGAAAAGATGTCCAATGCTTCTGTACTCTGAGCCGGTCGCAAGCTTCCACAGTGCGATGGCCACCCTCTTCTTTAGAGGTATACACTTGCGGAATGCTGTGTCCTGTCTCTCCATCGCTGGCCGCAGTTTGTTGCACAGGTAGACGTAGGTTTCCTCTGACATCCTGAAGTTCTCGACCCACTGAGTGTGTGTGAAAGATGGAACAATCACACCCCACCACTCGGTAGCTCGGTCGAGCATCCAAACACATGGTCTGCGGCGGCGACCTAACTTCTGAAATACACAAACAAAAGCATACATATTTTAATACGTAAAAGTGGTAGCTACAATTAATTAAATACTTGAAACACTTTGGTCGTATAGTGAGCGTGAAACACATTGCTAGTTAGCGAACGTTAGCTTACAGAGTAGCGTTGAGTCGTGCTGGAGTAGTCTCTGCCGCTTTCTGCGATTGCCATAAGTCTCCCATGAGCTTCTTCTCTATTACGTCTTGCTATAAGCCGCCTTTTCCGAAAGAAAGTGTTCCTTCTTGCTGTGATAAAACACCACAGACACAGAAACAAGGAAACGATGGCATCCACATCCTCCATTGTTGCGTGTTTCGTGAGTTGTGTCGCATTGAAGATGACGTCACGGCAGTTGTATGCAGCGTCGCTCCGCCTACACTGCGTTACTATAGTAACTACCCCAGTTCCTAAACTGTAATGGAAGCGCAGCATGAAGTGAGCCGGCCCTGTTAAGGCCCAACGCGGCCAAGCAGTACCGAGCGTGGCCGAGGCCGACCGTGTGGTGGAAATGCGCCATAAGACTAGCTGGTCCATCTCCCCTCCACAGAGAAGCAGTGGAGAGCGTGGAGGACCTACGGTTCCTTGGAGTCAACATCTCCAATCATTTAACTTGGACCTCAAACCTGGTGAAAAAGGCACAGCAGAGACTGTTTTTCCTGAGGAAACTGAGACAGGCCAGGCTTCCACAAAAACTGCTTGTAAACTTCTATCGGTCGACTATTGAAAGCACCCTGACCAGCTGCATAACTGTGTGGTACACCAGCTGCAGAGTGGAAGGACCTGCAACGGGTGGTGAAGGCTGCTCAGCGCATCGTTGGGACTGAGCTGGCTTTCTTCTGCAGTCGACTTTTGTAGATGTTGCCAAGGTTGGCAACATCTACAAAAGTCGACTGCAGAAGAAAGCCAGCAGTATCATCAGAGACATCACACACCCCGGCCACTCACTGTTCGAACCGCTGCCGTCCGGCAGACGGTTCAGGTCAATAAAATCCCGCACCAACAGACTGAAGAACAGCTTCTTTCCCAGAGCTGTGGCCTCCATCACTCCCATCCCTGTCCAACCACAAAACCCACTATAACTTTGAACGTGCACACATAAACACACTACCTCCCATCAAAGACTGCAGCCAAAGATATCATGTTATTTATTTGTATATTAAGTATCAAATTGTAGCTTTTCTTTATTAAATCATCTTTAAAAATGATCTTTTAATGACTTAGAAAGGGTTATTAACACCTTTGTAACCTCGAGACTGGACTATTGTAACGCTCTGTATGTGGGTATGGACCAGGCCTCAATTAAACGCTTGCAGCTAGTCCAAAACGCCGCTGCACGTTTGCTGACTCGCCACAAAAAGCGCGACCACATCACCCCTATTCTGGCCTCACTACACTGGCTTCCAGTTCGGTTCAGAATTGATTTTAAAATCCTTTTATTTGTTTTTAAAGCACTAAATGGGCTGGCTCCGGCCTATATAGCTGAACTGCTCCAGCGCTACACCCCAGCCAGAGCTTTAAGGTCTGCTGACCAGCTGCTGCTGGTAGTGCCCAAGACCAGGCTAAAAACCCGAGGGCACCGAGCCTTCGCAGCAGCTGGCCCTAGGCTCTGGAACTCTCTGCCCCTCCATGTGAGGTCGGCCCAGACCCTAGGGGTTTTTAAATCTAAACTAAAAACACACTTCTTCTCTCTGGCTTTCTAGTTAGAGCGGAGCACGACTCCTGACTTTTCCGTGTGTTTTATTTTTATTTTGTTTTTAAGATATATCTGTTGTAATTTATTGTCGTTTATTGTGATTTGTAGTAATGTGTTTTTATTACATGTACAGCACTTTGGCTCGACCAAAAATCGCTTTTAAATGTGCTATATAAATAAAACCTGATTTGATTTGATTTGATTTGAAAAATGTATTTTAACATTCTGGTAAAGTGCATTTAATGATGACCCTGATTATTGCTACTATCTCTGCTTTATCACTGCTTTTATGGATGTGTTCTTATGTACTGCAGTGAGAGAAGCCAACTGAATTTCTTTACACTGATGTGTGATGACAATAAAGATATTCTATTCTAACGTATCACATGTAACGGCATTAGGTCATCAGGATACACAATAGGCAAATGTGTTCCCTTACAGTTACAGAAGCAAAAACAATCAGATAACAGGTATATTTATGTAAAAGAGCGCTCATTAACAGGATAGCAATGATACAAAACATTTACAAATAAAGAACAATACATCAAATCACCCTATATCTGTATATGGAAACTTGGAGCCCTCAATCCACAATGAAATGGTTCATCAACAGTCAGTGGTTAACGTATACATCAGAAAATCAGTATGACAAAAACATTAAACATATTGTCCACTTATGTTGATAAAGATAGAGTTTGTTTAAAGCTCCCATGTCATGCTTTTCCGGTTATTACCCGTCCCCTTGTGTGTTATGAAGGTTTTTATGCATGTAAACGGTGTGCAGAGTCAAAACCCTCAAAGTACACCCTGTAGCGAGTAAAACTCTAACACAGAAAATACCTCCCCAAAACGCCTCGTTGGAGATACGTCACTGCCCATTTGAGTCTTCCATTTAGTTCCGGGTACGGCCTGATGTCATGCGGTACCCGGAACGAAATGGACCAATCCCGAAGAGCTATGGCCACACCAGCAGCGGCGTGTTCCTCCAGAAGTTCGAAGAACCGGCATTTCACAGACGAAAGCTTCCAAAACATTGCCCAGTTTGAGGCCGGATATGCACAGCTTGTTTGGACCGTTTGGAGCAGGGGAAGATTCGGGTACACAACCTGTGAGTTTGCATTGTTATTTGTGTATTTATCAAACAAGGTAGCTAGACTGTTTAAATGTGTAAACATGTTTACTGCTAAGCCAGTGCTAACTGTGCTAACTAAGTTGCTAGAGTTTAAATATATCAACTACAATGTCAGCAGATGGCCTTACATGTTTGTCATGGCAGGAGAATGACTGCAGTCACACACACGGAATACTCATACAGTATACTCCGGGTGATTTACCGTACATTGTGACAGTACATGTATAGCTAACTAGGCTAGCTATACATGCTAGCGGGAAACATTGTATGACCGAACGTAGAATAATGCAATTATAAACACGTTATTGCTAGCCTAATATGAACCACTAACTTTTGTTCATAGTAGTTTTATTACACTCCGTTCCTCCAAGCTAACGTTCATATCGTGTTAGCTACCAAGGTAAACAAAGCTAGGTTAGCATATTAGCTGGCAAGCTGTTCATTAGATGGATTAGATATATCCACACTCCTACCACAACTACTACTAACGAATCTAAAACAACTAAGTTTCTCTAATATTTTGTGATTTGCATTTTATTTCGTCCAGCCAGATCCTGCCGGACAATACATGACTGGACGACCACACTGAGGCATCGTCTCAAAAAGCCCCGGCTGCTATAGGCAAGATGCCGACAACAATATATGTATATTTACGTTCATTTTGTACATTTCTAAAAATAAAGTTTAATGGAAATACTTAGTAGGCCTATCCTTTCTTCCCTGAATTATTTGCACCTATAACATATCATTCATATATAGCAAACCATGATTTGATTTCTCATCAAACAGTAGTAGTTTATAACGGGTAAAAATAACTTACTCTTTGTTATGAGCGGCTCGTAGGCCACAACGGAAAGACAAGGAGACATACACGAGTTTACAAAACCACGGCACATTTATTGTGGTTAATGCAGAGATAGGTGGTTGAGAGGATCGCAGAGTTAGTCTTCCTGCAGCCGCTTTGGAGAGAGACAGGGGCCGTCGTGTGACTCCGGGCAGCTGGGCTTAATAGCACCTCGGCTCCGGAGGTGTCCGTGATCGTGCTGATTAGCCTCTTCAGCTCCACCCCATCGTAAGACAAAGGCCCTGGGGCCGTCACACTCTTCTATAACAACAGTTAAAAATATATATGTAAATTAAATATACGGCTGTACCGACTGATGTTCCGCTGAGAGCAGCCGGGAAAGCACTGTAACATGGGCGCAGCCTCTCTGGTGGTTGACTAATCAGAACGAGTGGCCGAGCTGACCAATCGGAGCACACTAGGCTCACAGGGAGGGGGGGGCAAGAGCTCCAACGAGTCGTTTAGTGGAGAAAGTGAATACTGCTGAATACACATGCTTGACAGAGATGCTGTATGCGAAACCAATGTGAGTTTGGAAAATTGCACAGTATAAATCTATTTTAGTATATCTCAACAATGTAATTATGATCAGTGGAAATGGCCATGACATGGGCCCTTTAAGTCTTATATGAATGTTGTGCAACAATGTTGATCCAGTCAGGCAGATTTTTCTCATGTGTGAACTGTCATAAGACTTATTCATTGTCCTCTCCATCAGCTTCTGTGTGTTCAGCTGAGCTGCTGATTGGAGGCTCTGCCTCTCTGTTATCCTCAGTTTGAATTTCATTAATCTTTGAGGACTGACGACCAACACACTTGTGTCTTTTGATAGAATCATGCCATTTAAATCTTTTGTCACAAACATTGCAGCTGTATATTTCCTCTCCTGTGTGGACTCTCATGTGTTTTTTTAAACTTCCACTCCGTGAAAAAGCTTTCTTACAGACTGAGCAGCTGTGTGGTTTCTCTCCTGTGTGGATTCTCATGTGTCTCTTTAAATGTCCACTCAGTGAAAAAGCTTTCTTACAAACTGAGCAGCTAAAGGGTTTCTCTCCTGTGTGGACTCTCATGTGTGTCTTTAAATTTCCACTCTGTGAAAAAGCTTTCTTACAGACTGAGCAGCTAAAGGGTTGCTCTGCTGTGTGGATTCTCATGTGTATCTTTAAACTTCCACTCAGTGAAAAAGCTTTCTTACAGACTGAGCAGCTGTTAGGTTTCTCTCCTGTGTGGATTCTCATGTGTATCTTTAAACTTCCACTCCGTGAAAAAGCTTTCTTACAGACTGAGCAGCTGTTAGGTTTCTCTCCTGTGTGGATTCTCATGTGTCTCTTTAAATGTCCACTCAGTGAAAAAGCTTTCTTACAGACTGAGCAGCTGAATGGTTTCTTTTCAGCACTACGTCGTGGATCACTGACAGATTCATGTCTATTTTTCAGTGAGTTTGAGCCTGATGCAGGTTCTCTGGTCTCCTTCCAATCAGCACTGTCTTCAGTGTCAGGTTCAGAAGAGTCTCCAGTGTCGTCCTCAGTCTTTGGTTGTAAACTGCTCTCTGGATCTGAGTTCCTGGCTGGTTCTGGTCCTCGACAGTCATCTCCATCAGCTTCTGTTTCCATGTGTTCAGTTTGTCTTTGATGAGGCTGTGAGGACTGAGGTTTCTCTTCATCATCTTCACTCTTCACAGGGTCAGGAGTGAAAGTGGACTTGGTAATATCAGCCTCCTCCAGCTCCTGAAGCTGCTCTCCCTCCTGACTGATCCAGAGTTCCTCCTGTTCCTCCTGTTCCTGCTTAATGTGTGGGGGGGGCTCTGGGTCCTCCTGGTCCAGACTGGTGCTCCACTCCTGCTGGTCAGGGAGAACCTCTCCTTTAACCACCACCAGCAGCTGGACGTCTGCAAGAAACAGGAAACACACAGTCAGAACCATCTGTTAAGTGTTAGCATTTAAAAATCTAATCACCATTAAAACGGGAGACATTTTCAGCCCTAATAATGCCTTTGTTTTTATACTTTAATATTATCTTTCTTAGTCCCGCCTATTGTGTATTTTTGTTGGCTCAATTCACCTCACGTAGCCCAGCCCCATTCCACTTCCAGTTAAAAATGAAAAAGGGTTATTTCTTCTGGTTTAGCACTAGCTGCAATGTAAACAATGAATTGTATTTGGGATCGTTCACAGCTACACTACGCCTGTAGAATGGTAATACTAAAAATATATTGTAGGGCCATACCTATACAAAACATGACTGTGAAGTTTTTTGCTTAAAATACCAAACAGATCACCCATTGTAGCCATGCCTCATACCCCTCTATTTCAGCCCTGTTCCAAAAAGGCTGATTCTGTGACCGTAGCTTTAAATGGAACAGCTGCTGCTAGCCACGCCCCTTTGTAGCATCACGCAGCTTTCCCCTGCTAAGAGAGTTTTCTACCGGGAGGAACTCAGCTAAATGCTGCCTTGATTAAATGCCATATTATGTTCCAAACTACTTCAAGCATTATTTCTGAAACAGTAGGAGCTCAAACCTTTCTCTCTCGCAGGGTTTACCGCAAGGACATTACGTTACACATATTCTCTCCAGTAGCCTACAGCATTAGCTCTGAGTGTTAGCATGCTTGCTAATGTAAACACAGACCATATTACTGTCTTGTAATTATTAGCAGAGAAAATGTAATGTTTGTACAACTATATACAATTAATTCTACCAATCTCGGTGGGAACCGGTTTAGGGGGGGCTCGAAAATATTTCCAATTACACAAGGGGGGCCTGACTGAAAACGGTTGGGAACTACTGAGCTAGACGACTGTATACGGAGACGATAGGTTGGGACGTGTCACGTGTGCCGGAGACGATAGGTTGGGACGTGGCACGTGTGCCGGAAACGATAGGTTGGGACGTGTCACGTGTGCCGGAGACGATAGGTTGGGACGTGTGCCGGTGACAATAGTTTGGGACGTGTCACGTGTGCCGGAGTCGATAGGTTGGGACGTGGCACGTGTGCCGGAGACGATAGGTTGGGACGTGGCACGTGTGCCGGAGACGATAGGTTGGGACGTGTGCCGGTGACGATAGGTTGGGACGTGGCACGTGTGCCGGAGACGATAGGTTGGGACGTGGCACGTGTGCCGGAGACGATAGGTTGGGACGTGTCACGTGTGCCGGAGACGATAGGTTGGGACGTGTGCCGGTGACGATAGGTTGGGACGTGTCAAGTGTGCCGGAGACGATAGGTTGGGACGTGTGCCGGTGACGATAGGTTGGGACGTGTCACGTGTGCCGGAGACGATAGGTTGGGGACGTGTGCCGGTGACGATAGGTTGGGACGTGTCACGTGTGCCGGAGACGATAGGTTGGGACGTGTGCCGGTGACAATAGTTTGGGACGTGTCACGTGTGCCGGAGTCGATAGGTTGGGACGTGGCACGTGTGCCGGAGACGATAGGTTGGGACGTGGCACGTGTGCCGGAGACGATAGGTTGGGACGTGTGCCGGTGACGATAGGTTGGGACGTGGCACGTGTGCCGGAGACGATAGGTTGGGACGTGGGACGTGGCACGTGTGCCGGAGACGATAGGTTGGGACGTGTCACGTGTGCCGGAGACGATAGGTTGGGACGTGTGCCGGTGACGATAGGTTGGGACGTGTCAAGTGTGCCGGAGACGATAGGTTGGGACGTGTGCCGGTGACGATAGGTTGGGACGTGTCACGTGTGCCGGAGACGATAGGTTGGGACGTGTGCCGGTGACGATAGGTTGGGACGTGTCACGTGTGCCGGAGACGATAGGTTGGGACGTGTGCCGGTGACAATAGTTTGGGACGTGTCACGTGTGCCGGAGTCGATAGGTTGGGACGTGGCACGTGTGCCGGAGACGATAGGTTGGGACGTGGCACGTGTGCCGGAGACGATAGGTTGGGACGTGTGCCGGTGACGATAGGTTGGGACGTGGCACGTGTGCCGGAGACGATAGGTTGGGACGTGGGACGTGGCACGTGTGCCGGAGACGATAGGTTGGGACGTGTCACGTGTGCCGGAGACGATAGGTTGGGACGTGTGCCGGTGACGATAGGTTGGGACGTGTCAAGTGTGCCGGAGACGATAGGTTGGGACGTGTGCCGGTGACGATAGGTTGGGACGTGTCACGTGTGCCGGAGACGATAGGTTGGGACGTGTGCCGGTGACGATAGGTTGGGACGTGGCACGTGTGCCGGAGACGATAGGTTGGGACGTGTCACGTGTGCCGGAGACGATAGGTTGGGACGTGTGCCGGTGACGATAGGTTGGGACGTGTCACGTGTGCCGGAGACGATAGGTTGGGACGTGTGCCGGTGACAATAGTTTGGGACGTGTCACGTGTGCCGGAGACGATAGGTTGGGACGTGTGCCGGTGACGATAGGTTGGGACGTGGCACATGTGCCGGAGACGATAGGTTGGGACGTGTGCCGGTGACGATAGGTTGGGACGTGGCACGTGTGCCGGAGACGATAGGTTGGGACGTGTGCCGGTGACGATAGGTTGGGACGTGTGCCGGAGACGATAGGTTGGGACGTGTGCCAGAGACGATAGGTTGGGACGTGTCACGTGTGCCGGAGACGATAGGTTGGGACGTGTGCCGGTGACGATATGTTGGGACGTGTCACGTGTGCCGGAGACGATAGGTTGGGACGTGTCTCCTGTGCCACATTTCACCAATGACGTCATAGGAGCCAAATCCTGGATCTGCTCGTTTGCAGAGATGTAGGTAAGGAGGAAAAGAGAGAGGGTTGTATTTTCTGAATATTTGAGAGTCTCCTTACACACCGGGGACACATATTTATGCATAAAAGACATCAAAAAGTGCATTTTGCATACTAGGTCCCCTTTAACCTGTTAAAGGTAGGGTAGGTAAGTTTGAGAAACCGTCTCGAGATACACTTTTTGTTATATTCCATGGAATGCTCTTAACATCCCGATAGCAATGAATATCTTAAGTGCTTTGACAAAAAATCCATTAAAAAAAAATGTCATCTGTGGAAGCCGTAATACTGTAAAAAGTACGACCAATCATTTTAGCCGGCCCGGCTAAAATAACTGGATGGCCTACCTGCCTGTCAGACTTCCATCTGTGCACAAACTTATCTCGTGCCCTCATTGGTCATGTGCGCGTTCGTGTGTGTTGGAGGAGGGGCTCTGTAAGGAAGTGGCAGATTTTCTCCGGTTGTGTATTTTCAAATTCTAGCGATCTCGAGCCGGTTTCTCAAACTTACCTACCCTACCTTTAAAGGGGACCTATCATGCAAAATGCACTTTTGTACGTCTTTTATACATGAATATGTGTCCCCGGTGTTCCAGGGAACTCACCAAGTGTCAGGAAACACAACCCTCTCTATCTTCCTCCATACCCAAATCTCTAAAAATGGGGCTACAACGGATCTGATAAAAACTGATCCAGATTTGAACACTGTCCTGACATCAGGATGGCGGATGCCGTGGAACACTGTACAAATCCCGTTTCAATAATTCCCCTCTACTCTAAAGTCGCATCTAAAACGCGATCTGATATAGCTGTGTATATTTTGTTATGTTTGATTGTTATATTCAATCTCATTAGCTACAGGCATTTTTTAAGCTTGTAAAGGGAAGGTGACAGCTCTCACTCGCCACTCTGCTCTTCCACAGCGCCGCTTCCCCTCCCTCTGCTGAAATTATGAATGTAAGGCGTATAGTAATCATAGATAACACGCCAGGGTCCGTTACAGTTTGTTTTTATCTGATTTCAAATAAACAAAGTCTTGGCTTTCAGAATATTAAAATTGTTTCGGCAAATTCAGATGATAAATACAACTTTGAAGCTTGTAGACATAATTACAAGCGGAGAACGGAGTAACGTAACGTCACTGCAGGCATAACAGCCGGTGTTTCTCGTGAGTGTTTTCCCCGGGAAACAAACACAATACCCACAAACGCAAAAATACACAAACACACACACTCGCGGGCTTCCCCCAGACCAGTAATCCAAACGAAAATATCTTCCCTCCGTACTATTTTGATAATTTGCTCCGCTAATAATCAATCAGATCGATCCAGAGAAGAGGAAACTTTAAAGGCCTTTTTCTCAAAATGATGACTCTGTAACAGTCATTATATAATGTGACATATTTTGCTTAATATTTGGAGTAGCCTACAACAATCCTGATATCATTAGAAAGCTATGAATCTCCTCTTTCCAACAGTGTATACAACTCAAAATGTGTCTTCGGGTCAATGCCACTGATTTCGATGGAGCATGTCACTTTGCATTAGGTAAAATAAAGCAGGCAGACATAACAGGAAGAATATGTACATTTTAACCCAATCAAATAGGACATTGTCACACCATTCAAATGTATCCATGTAAATTACAACCAATAAAAAAAGCTTAGATTTGTTTATTCGTTACGTTGTTTACTTTATTTGTTACGTTGTTCTGTGTGTGTCAGCCGTTAACCTAGATAGAAAGAATATATACACTTGCAAACACGTCAGAAGAACCAGCGCAGAAGAAAACTAAATACAGTCAATCTAAACTTAAATTAACAACTGGAAGGTCACATCCCTGACATCCACGTCTCCGGAGCCTGGACCTTCATCAATCATAGAACCAGCGAAGCCAGATGAACCCAAAAGCAGCAGCTCTGCGGCCGCAGAGACTGTCAAAACCGCCGCCACCGCCGTCTTTGAACCGAAACAGGCTGGTTCCGACTGCATGGAGGTTTGTTGTCGGGACATTGAGACGGGTAAAACTGTACAGCTAACTGACCGATTATTTGGGCAAAGAGAAAGGTACTTCAACGCAGAATGGTACGAAAACAGAGAGTGGTTCATTATTTGCAAAACCACTAAATGGGCCTTCTGTGAAATATGCAGATTTGCTGCTGTCAAACGGCTTGTAACTTTCTCAAAATGTGGAGATGATAGCTTTGTTAATACCGGAGTTAATAACTGGAAAAGTGCCCAAGCCTCCTGGACAGCCACGAAAAGTCTCATTTCCACAGAGAGTGTATTAAAAAAAAGTGCGCTTTCTTCAGTCACACACCAGTCAACATACAGCTTGTCAAACAACAGCGTATTGAGCAGGAAAAAAGAAGAGATGGAATGATGGAGCAACTGCGCTGTGTGCAGTTTCTAACCCGACAGGGCCTAGCAATCAGATGCGTGCGGATAAGGAGAGCAATTTCCAAAAGAACTCGTAGCTGAGAAAAACCCCACTCTGAAAAGCTTCATGCTCACCGGGAAATATGCATCATGAGACAATTAATTAACTTATAAATCTAATGTATCAGGAGTCTCTCTCCACTATATTAACTGAAATTTAAAAGCAATGCAAAACATGCAGTTATTGTGCTTCCAGCAAACATCCACTGATAAACTGCGATGTTAATAACCTCATGATAACCTCATATATTTTTTAACTTAGGATCTACCTGTGTTTAGTCTAGAAAAAGGTAAATGTGTGCATTTTATTATAAAGGTGTGTATATTTACAGACTGTTGCAAAAACTAAGAAGCTTATAAAGCCTATAAAATCAGGTTTAAAACTAAAAGAGCTTTACAAAAAAGTAATACAATTAGAGATGTTTGGAGTTTTATTGTAGTTATTAATTTACATTTTTTGTCAAAGAGATGCTGATTTGAAACCGTTGATACAGTTACGGATACCTGTTTCTGCCGGAGAGAGGGGAGTTTGTCCCAAAGTTTGCCGCTGTATCTACTCCCTCCATCTGACAGGAGGGAGCCTCATGTGTCACTCCACGGAGTTCACTCCGTCACGGAGGGGGAGTGTGTAGGGTGTAGGGCGTGGTTTGGGATTGGGCCATACACACGCACTTTTTTGGCCCCCCCACTTCTAAAATGAATCCGGCGCGCCTGTCTATGACCATCCTGGACAAAATGATAGGGGGGGTTCCAAATCTGGCAGGAGAAATACCTGCTCTGCTGAACATGTTATGTAGAGAACAGTGCAGATCTTCCCTATTTACACCAGGATTAACCTAGTCTAAAATAAGGAACATTAATCGTGTGATATAGGCACAGATATAAGATCAATAATACACTTTATTTTAGGGCACATTTCAAAGCATTCAATGTCACCTTAAAATACAATAAAAAATAAAATATGAGTGGCATTACAATACAAACATGTGTTGAGTAGGAAACCACAGAGGAACATTACATTCAAAGGAGCAATTAAAGCGAGTGAAGCCAGTTTGAACACATTATAATCTTTTAGGCTTGATTGAAAATAACACAGTGTCTGACATATGTTATATAATTACTGTTATATCATTGCTTACTATTCGTGGTTATCAGACACTTAAACAACAGAGAAGGTTTTAAAAAAATAGGACTATACTGACAAATGACATATTATCCTGTCATTGTCTGTTCTGTAGGAAGGAGGAACATAACAGAGTGGACTCAAAAACGGAAGTTTGTTCCAATACGAAGATTGTGACAGATCTGAAAAGTGTCCTTAAAACGAGCCTCCACGCAATTGTATACACATTATGTATTCAGCCGTTTGCTGTTTAATCTGATGGGAAATATATCATTTAAAAGAGAGAAAGTAAATAGTATCTTTCGTTTTTCCGCTTAGAAAACTAGGCGAACGCTCAATACAGGCGATGACGTCACTTTGCTCGTCCCCGCGAACAGGGCTTCAATCTACGGCAAGGCTTCAATCGACGGCATAACACCGGCCCCCGGGCCGTAGTTTGGACACCCCTGGTTTAAAGTGTTAATTAAGAGTAAAGGGAACAGACCTGCTCTGTGTATCCGAAGCTGAGGCTGTAAAACAGCGTCCAGTAGTTTCTGGAGTCTCTTGTTCTCCTCTTTGGAAAGAGACAGCTCCTCCTCGAGCTCTGCAATCGTTTTTTCAAACAGAGCAAATATCTCTTCAGCAGCAGCAGTGAGTCGCTGCTTCTTCAACGACAGCAGCATTTGGACTTTACTCATGTTTCCTAGATCACCTTTCCCTGCAAACTCCGTTAAACACACTGTTTATTTCTCTCCATCAAACTCTCAATCTGACTAGTGTTGCCAACGTGTTTCCAGCTAGCATGCTAAGCTAGCTCCTATAGACCGAGGTAAACACTCCATAAAAAAGAGCACACAGTCCATTCGGAGGTTTATCCAAACACACAGATGATGGATCAGTAGTGCTGGAGCTCACAAACGCTTTCTCAGGAACACAGAGAGAGATAACCGTAGCGACGAGACGCCACCTGGACCCAGTGTGACTACCCGATCTGAATCCCTGCCCGATTTGCAATGCGCATGTGCGAGATGGTCTTCTTCTTCTTTTTTATTTTATGTTGAATCGCTTCCACTTGGAGCATATATCGCCACCTACTGTTGATTTATTAAATGTTCATATTAAATCCTTGTCATCAGACCAGTGATTTTGAGGAACTTGAAAATCAGCTTGTTAACTTCATTTCTTGATTTACTTTCGTATATTGACTTGAAATTCTTGTCCTTGATGTTATGTTGTTCCAGTGCAGTTTTCAGAATGAGTCTTTGTCTGTTATAATCCGGGCAGCTAAAAAATACATGATGTATTGTCTCTGGTTGTTGGCAACCATCACAATTGCCATTTGGATGTTTTCCAATCAGATGCATTGTTGAATTTAATCCAGAGTGACCCAATTTTATCCTGCTGTTAATGCTCTGTTCTCTTCTACTACTCCCCCAGGTGCTTCCCGTTCCTACTTCCCTTTGTATCTGGTATAAATGTCTTCCTTTAGTGTTACTGTCCCATAGTTTTTGCCATTGTTGCTTGATAACAACTTTTGTAACAGATTTGACTTCTGCTCTACTGATGGGTACCATCATATCAATCTGGTTTAATTTCAAACCACATTTTGCCAGTTGATCCACTACCTCATTCCCTCTAATACCCACATGCGCTGGAACCCACACAAATTGAACAACAATTCCCAAATGAACTAACCTAAACATGATGTGTAAAATGTAATGTAAAATATCCTGACGACATTCTGAAGAGAAGTTGTTTATACTCTCCAGATCTGCGCTGGAGTCAGAGCAAATGACCACTCGCATTGGCTGTATTTCCTCTACCCACTGCAGTGCTAGTGAGATAGCCATCATCTCTACTGTGTATACTGCGATGTGATCACTTGTTCGCTTTCCCACTTTGACCTTTAATTCAGGAACATAAAATACACAACTAGTTTGACCATTTTCTGGATTTTTGGATCCATCAGTAAATATTTGTATATACTGCCGTGCGAGATGGTACGCCATATTGGACAACTACATACGGCACCCCAAATAGGACACTTGACACAGTGGCGTTTGGCAAAGCAGAAAAGAGAAAACACAAAAAAACGATAATATTAATCTGAACGAGAGAGATGAATTATTGTTATTACAACGTGACTTCAACATTATTTAACAACTCCTTTAATTGGGTTAAGTACATTGTCAGAATAAGTGAGAAATTGATTTAACTTCTGTTAGACAGCTATCATACTGAATACATATTGTGAATGTATGCAAAAATGTATGGCATTCATAATTTATATCTAATTACATTAACTGTGAATGTCTTTCATTTTATTTCTAATTAAATAAAATTACATAAAATATTTTCCATAAAAAAGTTGATTCAAGAACAAATCTCTGTTATTAGATCAGTACTTTTCTTATATGACTATTATTGCTACATTTGAAAGGTCGTTACCAGCTTAGGAATTATTAATATATATATATATATATATATATATATATATATATATATATATAGAGCAATGCAAATCGGGCAACCGTTTAAGTTTAAAACTCGCGCATGCGCAGTGCATACTCCGTGGAGTGACACACGCAGCGCAACGAGGCTCCCCCAAAAGACATACATTTATCACATGAAATGATAGCGAATCCCGTGTGAAACATCAAATGGTTGTTCTACTCAGTGTGATTGACAGGAGAGATGATCAGAGGGGCAGAGTTTTTACCACCATCGTTAGGACAAGGACTAAAGTATGGGTAGAGTTTCTCTTTGAAGCAGCAGCCAGTGAAGGAGTAGATCAGAGCTGCAGCATCAACATCATAAAAGGAGACCAGACCCTCCTCATAATCCACAAACACCCCCACCTTCTCAGGAAGAGACTTCAGAGAGAGACGGACTGCAGGACCAGCACCCGCTTGGTACTCATTTTCATTCCTCAACACTATCAGCCAGTAACCTTTCTGAGGAGACGCTGTGATGTTTTCCTTCCTGTTGATCGACTCTCTGACCACTCCTAAATACCACTGAGTCTTTCCTTTAACCTGAACCTCGTAATAAAATCTTCCTGAAGAGAAACTCTGCTTTGCTAAAACACAAGGACAAAAATAAAATCTCTCAGGATTGCCTGGGAGATTCTTCTTCACATCACCATCTTTAACTTGTTTTCCATCATCAGACAGGATGAGTTTGGGTTGTGCTGTATCAGGATCAAGAGTCACCTCCACCTCATACTCCTGGACCCTCTTCAGCTCCACCTCCACCTCATACTGCTGGATCCTCTTCAGCTCCACCTCCACCTCATACTGCTGGACCCTCTTCAGCTCCACCTCAGAGAGCAGCTTCTTCATCTGTTTACTGAGCGTCTCCTCCAGCTGAGTCACAGCTCTCACCACAGTCCCCTCATATGAAGGTGGACGGACCCTGACTTTTCAGACTTTTCAGACCTGGCCTTGTCAGGTGAGGCTCCAGGTGAGTCTCACAGTAGGACTCCAGACACACCAGGCAGGACTTCAGGGCCTTCAGTCTGGTTCCAGTGCAGGCGTCACAGGGAACTTCTCCTGGTGACTGTCTGAACTGAGCAGCCATCTCAGAGATGAAAGTGTTGACCCGCAGCTCAGGCTTTATGTTGAAAACTTCTTTGCAGTTTGACTGCAAATAAGTCAATAAAGGAGCATGGCTGCTCATTCCCTGGCTCTCAAAAGAGTTTGGCTGGCTGTTTAATCTATGTTCACACTGAGACAATACAACACATAGAGAGAACAGTACACCTAGTGTGTAAGTATACATACAAGCAGGTCGCACAGTATGCTCACAAATACATACAATCTGTTAAAAATCTGTTTTAATTCAAAAGTACAGGCTGCATGTGTTCTCAGACTTGGAGAAACTTGACATGTATGTGTCTGAACCTCTCTTTAGTGGTTCATTAATAAAACAGATATTTCAACGTGTGCCTACTTTGTTCATGTACTGTTGAGGTTCATTTCAGTAGTTGTGTTCTATAATGTATTTACAAAGTGTGAAGAGGAGGCAACTTGAGAATAGGGAACCTGTTCAGGTCAATTAGAGTCAAACTACTAGCTTATTGATTATGAACAAGACTTCACTTTAAAGGTGGGGTAGGTAATTTTGGAGAAACCAGCTCGAGTGCGCTAGAAGCCGGAAGAAATCTGCCACTTCCTCACAGAGCCCCTCCTCCAACACACACGAATGCGCAGATGACCAATGAGGGCACGAGATAAGCTTGTGCACAGATGGAAGGCTGACAGGCAGGTAGGCCATCCAGTTATTTTAGCCGGGCCGGCTAAAATGATTGGTCGTGCTTTTTACAGTATTACGGCTTCCACAGATGACATTTTTTTATGGATTTTTTGTCAAAGCACTTAAGATATTCATTGCTATCGGGATGTTAAGAGCATTCCATGGAATATAACAAAAAGTATATCTCGAGCCGGTTTCTCAAACTTACCTACCCCACCTTTAAAATAGGGAACATGTTCTTAGATATAAATACCTAATTTTGAGTTATTTAGACACAATTAACACTTATAGTTTCATGTCTTGTTACATAAGAATAGATCATATTTGTTAATATATGGGAGAATTACTATTCTTGTGGTACTACTGCCTTATTAGGCCCATATTGAGCAGAGCATATTAAGACCAAAACTCATGAACAACAACTTCCTTACTTGCAACAAATAAGCACTAATTAGAGGGTTATTGAGGAAAAACTCTCAACTAATGGCTTATTTCTTGTAAAATATGGTCATGTAGAATAAGGCATTAATAAGTGTTTTATAATGACTAATAAAGAGCCAATATACTGCTAATATGCATGTGAATTAACAACTAGTTGATGGTGAATTTGTGTACCTTAATATAAAGTGTTACCTAGTTTTATTTCAATCAAATGATCACTAAAACTTTCAATGAGGTGGCCCACAACACATACACATTGTAGTTGTCCTTGAATTTTTGGCTGCAATCTGCAGGTATTCAGCGTCTGGTTCACACAGCTTATCATGCAGTCCAGTTCTGGACTTTGCTGCCAGTAAAATAAACTTAGATGTGCAATTTAGCTGTGATATCTTTATGAGATCACCAACTCAGAAAATGATGACATTGGTGATGACATTGGTGATTTCCAATCCAACTAACATTTGTTTTACAGGGAAGAAAGAGTTGGATCCTAATTCTTAAACTCACACAAATTCATGGACAGTTTGCAGGAATCTCTCTTTTCATGCCCCATCGCGACCTCAGTTAGAAACTTCTCCTGTCTACGGCCCTGAAAAGTCATTTCTCTCAGAGTAGAGCTCAGGTTTTGAGTTCATACCGGTTATTAACATACAGTGACAATGATCAGTTGCACCATCTTACAAAGAAAGACATCAGTCCCTACAGAAACAGTGAAGTCAAGAAAAAACATTTGGGAATTCAAGGCCACTCAATAAATTGTGTAACCGCTGTTAAACTATAATTGTATGGTTTTACAGGAAATACAAGATCAAATCTGACACTGTAGTGCAGAAAGTCCAAAGGGCAAGTCAGATAACTCTTATTCCTTATATATGTATGTGGTAAACAAAGTCACTTATTCAAATGTTAGACCATCATAAGTTATTCTTTAACTACAGACAATAAAGTTCAGGGGAAAGTTTGTACATGTTAACCTAATATTAGCTGACGACGTTCTGTCTCATTTTAACTAACCAGAGTTTAGTAACTGTATTGTATTCCCAGCTAAATGTTCTTGTTATCCAAAATGAATTCATTTCATGGCATAACATTTTTCTGAATAGTAAAACAGGTGTCAAAGATTCAGTTTTTAACTAAATGTTGACTGATATTTAGATGGTGTTCTTGTCTCTATAGGGCAGCGTACTCACAGGTTTCTGGAAGATTCTGTGTCGTTGAGGATCCAGTTTCTTTAGAGAGAGACAGAGAGTCGTGTCTCACCTGCAGCTCTGCTCTCACCCACACAAACTTTACCTTTGATTGTAGGAAATGTGACGTCTCAACTTTCTGTGTGGCTCCACCTCTCAGTGTAGCTCTGGGATGGAGCTTTTACTGACTCGTTGCAACACACACACACACACACACACACACACACACACACACACACACACACACACACACACACACACACACACACACACACACACACACACGCACACACACACACACACACACACACACACACACACACACACACACACACACACACACACACACACACACACACACACAAACAGTTTGTTATAAACCCCAGAGGGCTGGCATGAGTTTATTGGAGTGTGTATCTCTCTCTTAGTGTTTTTGTTGAGTATTTGTACTGATCAAATAGCTTAGACCAGAGGCCTGTACTACGAAGCCGGATTTTCCTAACCTGGATATGTTTGAGTTAGCCGGTTGGCCCAATCCAAAACATACGCGCTCTCGCTAAACTGTACTACGACGCTGGTTATCAAGTGGATCGCTCAAGCCAGCCGTGTCCTATCTAGTTAGGTGCGCGTTCACATGAAAGGGGTGGTATTTGGAGCATTCGACCAATCTCAAACATGGACAAGCGTACTGACAGCGCAGCGTCATACTTCCTGAATGAAAAGTGAACTTTAAAATTAGTCAAATATGAAGAAGTTAAACTTTAAACATCCATGACTTAAACACTTTATCCAGGATAAAAGCCACATAGCTGCACCTGCAAGGTGAATACAGCTGGTAAAAGAAAAAGCGTTTGAATGCGTACATTAACAGGTTTATGATATCACGAAGACACGAGTGGATCTGACTTTAATTACATTTGACTTGAGTGTTTCGTCAACTTAATGTGTTGCTTAAAATAATACTTCTGCATACAGTATGTGACACTGTGAGTGTTGCACGGCCAGATACGGCTCAAGAAGCTGACTCAAATAAGGAAATATATGATACATTATGATTTGATATGATGTGATATGAATGATAATGGGACACATCGACGTTTGCACTCACAGTGCCGCGGACTGTATGTTACTCTGATCCGGTTACTTATGTTGTGGCAGATATTTAAGTAAGCTTTCTTAATGCTAATGTTATAATAGTCAGATTGCTCTGAAGATGGGAGGGGATATTCTATTAATTTTCACGTTCACACAGTCAGTTGATTTTTGCCGGCCGTCTTTCCTGCAACGGCAGTTTTTCTGTATTTCCTCTATCCTGTAATATGACTTGATCGCTTTAATCTCCGCACACGGAGCTCTGATTGGTCAGCAGGCGGTGCTTTCACTGAGTTGATCTCTTAGCCTGCAACCTACCCTCCTCCCGAGGAGGTTAGCCGCTCAGCATAAGTTACCATGGAGATCTAGCCCGCTAAAAAGAGAACCAGCGTCGTAGGACCGGAAAGCCCGAGTTTTCCCTGAAGTCAGCCGGCTAAGCGAAAATCCGGCTTCGTAGTACAGGCCTCAGCTCTCAACACAGGTTCGGGAAAGCCCCATGAGCTTCTCGCTGTAGTATCCATGATTTCACCCATTTAGTGCGGTTTCTCCTAATTGCTCGTTTCCGCCTCTTGCTATCTGCTTCCACAAGCAACAGTCCAAGGGCTGATACCGCCAGTACCGCACTGAACATGTTTTCGATGGATGAGAGAGAAAATGGAACACACACGCTATTTGTTGTTTGTTTATATCACGCAGTCTGTTCTTCTTCTCTCGGTGTATCACACAGTCTGTCTTCCGGTTGTTGCCTCTTTTGAATGACGAATACACACTACCGACGCCTGCTGGTAAGGAGAGTTATTGCCACTCACACATGCGCAGTTCGTACGTGCAACTTGGCCGTCGGCTGAAGTCTTTGCGGTGTGTTCCAGTGCGAAACATGGGCAAGACTATGAGGTGTGATTTGTGCCAAAGAACAGATAACTAAGCTAACTGAGCTGAGAACTGACGTGTCAACGTGCGCCAACGCCTCCATTTATTTTGAATGGGTTGACGTAGAATACAGGCGACGTCACGACGATGTCAGACATCAGACGTCACGGCGACGTACCATTTAGCGCATACTTTTCCCACAATAGTTCATCAGAACTACGATATATTTGCGTTCACACCAAAAAGCCCCAGGAACTAAATTAGTTCAAATTAGTTCATCTGACCCGCTTTTCAGTCCCTGCTCGAGAGCAGGGACTAACGTGGGAGAAAAATGTTTATACGTCTGATTGGCTGTGCGGAATGCAAACCACGCCCGTTTGACTCTGAATCTTTTTTTTTAAGCGGCCATTGTATTTGCTCGCTTCGGGCAGCACACCCGAAGAGATTACTTTTGTGAAAGCAGTTATTATAGCAACACTAAATAAATCATCGGAGCGGTGGGGTGATGAGGATGTGTCGGCGCTTCTGGCAATTTACTCGGAGGACGCGATCCAGAAGCTTCTACTGAAGGCAATGTCCGTGGTTCAGTAAAGTTAGCAGACCTGGAAAACCGTCCACAGCGCAGTCATGCCTGGAAGGTAAAATAAACTACATGCAATGCATTGTTTTAATCTGCACAATACTGGTCTCAGATGTACTTTTATTTGCTCGGTAGATCGAGTTAGCAATGCTAGGTTGAATTGGGTAACACTGTTAGCAGGCTGGAACCGACCTAGCTAATAACATCTAGCTAGTTCGCTAGCTATTCTCGGCCGCTATAAAAACGTTTGGACTTGTGAATAAGTGTGCAATGTTCTGTAATTTGCTTCACTAACTCATGGCACTAATCGTGTGTTTCAGGCGATGGTGTTTCTAGTTAGCTTTCCCCTCCGGGATAAAACAATAATATAATGTTAGCAATTAGCATGCTAGCTGGACATAATGCTACCTCTAACAATACATTGTAGTTGCTATCATTTCAAGTCATTTGCAACATTCATTCTACAACATGTTAATGGTAAAAGCTTAAACAGTTTATTACCTGCATGCCACAAAGACTGATGTTCTAATATTTTGCACATTTAAGTAGAAATGTAATTGAAATTCAATTTATTTTTCCTTTTTTTTATTGATTGTTATAATTGTACTCAGCCATGTTATGTTAGATGTCAATCCACTTACACTGTAACTACTCTGGCCTTGAAAGAAGGTTACGCATCTAACTGATGTCCACTAATCCCTATAAAACAAAGTTCAATAAGCACAAAACAATAAATAAGGGCACTTTGATATTTATTTTTTATTTGATATTATTTGATCCTATCTTATCTTCTACTTTACACCTGCATTTTGTACACTGTCCCTGCCTGCACCATGTCCAATGTTGTCTCTGTTGACACCCTACTAGGCGATTAAACTGATCTTGTATCTTGCTTATTTCTCCTTAGTAAAGCGGGCACGGGATGACAGCTTCCTTGACACCATCATGGCGATGGACCACCGTGCCATGGTCAGCAAGGAGAATGCGGACCTGCGTGCCAAGGAGATGCACGACGAACGGCTGCTGCATTCACACAAGGCCCAGGAATCGGACGACCAGCTGCTCATGGTGATGAGCAGCTGGTCGTCCAATTCTGGTCGTCCGACTCGTGGTGCGCCAGGTGGAGGTGTTGGAGCGCCAGGTGGAGCAACAAAATACCTTTCAGGCTGTGCTTCTGGCAGTGCTAAGCGAGCTGATTAAATCCAACAGGCCTTCAATACAAAAATTAAGAAAAACTTGTTGTTGTTGATAAAGTGTACAATGACTTGTTGGGAGGCGTGTGGTGCAGTGGTCTGGTGCGTTGGTGTTCGGATCAGGGGGGGCACAGGTTCAAACCCCACTGCAGTCAGCATGTCGTTGTGTCCCTGGGCAAGACACTTCACCCCAAATTGCCTACACCTGGGCAGAGATGGGGTCGTTACTAAACAAAAGTAATATATTACATATTACATATTACTTTAAAAAAAAGTAATATATTACACTACTTCGTTACTCTCTACATAAAGTAACTTGTTACTTTACTCGTTACTTTACTCGTTACTTTACTCTCAGGGCCGGCACGCCCCTCCCTACAGGCAGATCACGCAGACTGCTAAAGTTTCAAATGTTCTCTTTAATTCAGTTTCCATTGTCGCATAAGACTGATCCAGATAGCTCTGAATATGGCTGTCCTCTGTCTCCTGCTATCTGTATTTTGCGCAGTATATCTCTGAACGATGCGATGGTGATTCCACTGTGCAAATGGGCAACATTACCTCTACTATGAAGGATGCTACAAGCCTGTCCATCTCTGCTTTGGTTACCGGTCCTCCAAATTCTAATTTGTGCTGCTTCGGAGTCGGCGGCGGCGCACTCACAACATCCTCACTCTGGGTTCGGGGGTCCTTAGCTATTAGCTTCACCTTAGCATGTGTTCTTTGCAGGTGTTTGTTGAGGTTTGACGTGGTGTTTACAGCAGTGGATAACAGCTTCTGGCCTGGACACAGTTTGCACCTCACCGTCACATTCCTGTCTATTCTTCGGACGAACTCAAAATAATGGGCATACCTCCACCCCTCGAAAGTTATCGCTGACTCAGCCATGTTTATGCAGCACTGCACGTGGAGATGTGGACGCGCAAGTCGCGCAGATTACGTACATATAAACCTGCGGCGGAAACCCCTCTTGTCTGTCAGTGTGATTATGACTGATTTTATAAAAGTAACGAAGTAACGCGTGTCGGGGCAATGTTAGTAACTGTAGTGTGATTACTGAATTATAAAAGTAACGCGTTACACTACTCCGTTACCGACAAAAGTAACTACTTTGTAACGCATTACACCCAACTCTGCACCTGGGACAGTTAATTTTGTATTATTGTGATTATATATATATATGCCACTGTTATTAATACTGACACTTCACTTTGCACTCAGGTGTGTCTGCTGCTGAGCCTACCTATTGTTATTATATATATATATATATATATATATATATATATATATATATGTTTTGATACTACTGACACTTTATTTGATATTGAAAATGTTAACTTCTATTTACATGCATACGACACACCTGGGACAGTGTGATGCTGTTATTGATATTGTCTTGAGTGTGCAATAAAAGAGAACCTACATGGTGATTAAACAGAGCCTGTATCTTACATTTTTCATTACATTTCATGTAACTAAGCTTGCTTATTTCTACTCTGACACTTTATCTTTACAGTGACCTGTGTAGCATCCTATACATCACATGTAAGTGATTATTCTGATACCATCGTGTTTCATCGGTTATAAACTGGCGAAGCTTTATTTATTGTGGCTTTCAAAAAGATAATTTCATTGTATTTCAAAATGGCGTCCAACACAAGCACTATTTATTTATAGAAAGAGAAATGGTTAAGTTCAGGGTTCGAGTTATGTGGGAGCCAATGGGAGCTGAGCTCCCATAAGGAGGGGTCTGAGCTCCCACGGACGCAGTGAAATCATACATCTGTGGGGGTCGCTAATACATTACCAACAACCATTATTTTAATCACAAATAATGCATGTGTCAATGTAATGAGTATTATTTACGTTAACGAGGTAAATAGGCTAAAAGAAAAACATCTTTTCCAAAAGAACAACGCATCTCTTGAATAACAATATGCCTGCACTGCACCTCCAATATTGCACAATCTATGCCTGTGAGCGTTCCGCGCGAGCCGAGATGATGTGTGTGGTTCGACCTGCGTAGTTGAACCTTTTCATACAGGGCCGTGGTAAGTAGGGGTGCTGAGGGTGCTGCAGCACCCCCTGATGGAGGACAGGGAATCTGCACGTCCACAAGATTAAATGGAAATATAATACAAATATAATACAAAAAAAACTAATTTTCGGCCTTGATGTTCACATTCATAATTAAGTAAAGATAACACCCTTTTCACCCCGGTTACATTTTCCATTTGCCCTGAGAGGCTCAGTGAGGTAAAGGACTCTGAGTGTTTAGATAGTTCACTTTAGTTATCTCAGTGTGTCTCAAACGGTTTTATCACAATTTATGTAAACAAATATTTCCAAGGCACACCTTTATAATTATTAGGATAAATAAAAACAGGTTTGAAATCATTCCAATGTATACTATAGGACAGTAAACCAACAATATCCTTTAAAACTGGAGAGATTAAAAAATATGGATAAATAAATAAATAAATGTTAACTGGTAAAATAAGATATAAATGAACCAGCACAAATCTTGCCTAGGGCAGCAAATTGGTCAGAACCGGCCCTGGTGTCATCCCCACAGCACCCCCCATTTGAAACATGTTCCCACGGCTATGTACAACAATACGCCCAAGCTGCCCCTCCTTAACAATGTTTACAGCAATTATCTACCTCATTGTTTTGTTTTTAGAAAAACAAAAACTAGGTGTGTCTTGTTCTTGTTCTATCAGATGTTTAATGATTCAACATGTTTTTACACTTTCCTGTTTAGATTCTGCCTCGTGTTTGTTCTCATTGGGCCTTATGAAACAACATGTTCTATTCCAATGCTCAATTGCTCTAGGTCGGATTTCCTACTGACGTAATAGACACTTTGGACATTTATTAATCCTAGTAGATTTTGAGTCATCACTAGGCAAGGCGAGGTAAGTGTATTTATATAGCACCTTTCAACACAAAGCAATTCAAAGTGCTGTACAAAAATATAAGACAATAAGATCTAACAACACTAACATGTGTAGTCAAATTTGTCTGAAAATGATTTAGAAATGTTGCTTCATTTGGACGGAAAATTTGCGAGGCGAAAATGTACCTCACTCTTAGTTTATGAAATCATCAACTCACTATATAAAAAAATGAGAATTGGCATCAACAGCACGAAAACAAAACCGGTTGCATTTATGTGAAGCAGTATTTTATTGGTGTTGCTGGTTAAGATAAGTATGATGTAACTATTTTATAGACTAATATGTAGCTTTATCAATAATGCCGTGCCACATTTTATAAGCTATTTGTTTTGAATGTAAAGTAGTGAAGTGGGAGTTTAAACTAACAGAGATTTCATAAGTAGAGCAACTTCCTGATGCCCGGGCAGCCGAAAATATGTTTTGTGTGCACACTTTTGGGCCTTTGGGGACTCCGTAGCATCACAGCAGACAATTACATTTCAGGAAGTTACTTTGGAACTTGCATGTAAAGTTTCACGCTATTTTTTGCTAAATGAAAGTTAAAACGTTTCACTATCACTCATATCACTTTGTCTGATCTCTCTCTCTCTCTCTCTCTCTCTCTCTCTCTCTCTCCTCTCTCTCTCTCTCTCTCTCTCTCTCTCTCTCTCTCTCTCTCTCTCTCTCTCTCGCCCTGTAATGAGTTGATTCAACTTCTTAATGTCAGTCTAAATAATACAATTATGTTGGTGCATCATGGCATGTGGCCTCATTAAAAAAAGTACAGCTATGATCTACCTCTTGTATAACTGGTCGGCCCCACCTGCATTAGCACAATGGACGAAACAAATACATTACAGTAAAACACACTTTCCAGCAGTCAGCAGCACATTGTAAAAGCTGTTGATACAACTGTTCACATTCATAATTAAGTAAAGATAACACCCTTTTCACCCCGGTTACATTTTCCATTTGCCCTGAGAGGCTCAGTGAGGTAAAGGACTCTGAGTGTTTAGATAGTTCACTTAAGTCTAAGTTATCTCAGTGTGTTTCAAACGGTTTTGATCACAATTTATGTAAACAAATATTTCCAAGGCACACCTTTATAATTATTAGGATAAATAAAAACAGGTTTGAAATCATTCCAATGTCATTTCATTTAATTTCAAACCTTTATTTAACCAGATTGGTCCCATTGAGATCATAGATCTCTTTTTCAAGGGAGACCTGCAGCATATAGGTTCCACATGAAACATAAAACAATAAAGGACATCATACATTATATTTACAGGATACATTTACATAGTTATAGACATTTACAAGTACCCATAGTATCAACGAGCATTTAATTTAGCCTAGCTTTAAAAACATGCAGAGGAATGAGATTGCTCAGTTTCAATTCTTGCTGAAGATTGTTCCAAGCAAGTGGAGCTGCGCACATAAAAGCTGTCTTACCTAAGACAGTCCTTGCTCTTGGCACATGTATACTATAGGACAGTAAACCAACAATATCCTTTAAAACTGGAGAGATTAAAAAATATGGATGAATAAATAAATGTTAACTGATAGATATAAATGAACCAGCAAAAATCTTGCCTAGGGCAGCAAATTGGTCAGAACCGGCCCTGGTGTCATCCCCACAGCACCCCCCATTTGAAACATGTTCCCACGGCACGGTTTGTAGCAAGTAGAGGGCTGCTGGCAGGCCCGGACTGGCCATCGGGAGGGCCGGGAGGTTTCCCGATGGCCTAGCGATTTTTTTTTTTTAATGTAGGCTATTGTGAACGCAATGCTGCGCAAATGTGGGTGTGCCTCACACAGGGTGACTGTCTGTCTACATGATGTGGCATCTGTTTCATATGGGTGTTTCCATAGATCTAGTCTCTTTATTTTCCCCTCAAAATGCACCAGATTGATGCATTTAACTCCAAAATTAAAAAAATATCTTACCAGGGGGGGCATGCCCCCGGACCCCCCTAGAGGATTTGAGGTCCACCCCCAAAATATGTTCACATGGATAGGTTCCCAAATACATTTGCAATTGTTTTTAAATAGTATACCCCTGTCCATATGTTTATTATTGGTGTGTGTGTGTGTGTGTGTGTGTGTGTGTGTGTGTGTGTGTGTGTGTGTGTGTGTGTGTGTGAGTTTGAGTTTGAGCGTGCGCACGCGTTAGTTTCAAAGACCCCAGAGCTCCGTTTATAACTCGAACCCTGGTTAAGTTTGTTATTACCAGTGTTGTGAGTTCAATATTTTTAATTAATTATAGTAAGGGAACATCTTAGGAGTTAGTGTAGTGAGTTTCAGAGCAGTGTAATAATTATTTGACCTATAACTAAATGTTTTTATGAACATGACATGGGGATTTGCTAACTTTTGATTTCCCCCATTTTACACGACACAAATGGAGGCCACTATGGGCCAAAACTAACACGTAGGTTTCTGTAGGGTTCATGCAGACGGATGCAGTTGCATATGCGCGTGATTAACGTACGTGTGGATAAGCCCGTGAATAACGTACGTCTCGCCTCCGTTAGCATTGTATAGCATTATCCTATATTATATTTTTCGAATGATTCCGCTCCTACAGTAGTTTGGAGAGTGTTACAGGTACACTTTCTCATCGGCACAGTATTGCTCTCTGCTCGGGAACAGCTGATTGCTGCACGGCGATCAGCTGTCCCTCCCCTCAAGGTGTGTGTCTGTGTGTCTCATTCACTGTCCCTCAGGTTGTGGCATGTTTCGATTGCCAGTTTGTGGCTTGTATGTCTTGTGAACGCAACGCTGGCATAATATGATGTGGCCTGCTGACATGGCCTCTAATAAACACACAGGACTAAAATAATACGTGTTTAATTCAGCCCAGATGCGGTGACTGCAGGCCAAATCCATTAATGCGGCATATATTGAAGGTGTTCACAGTTGCACCGGTATGAGGCGCAGTGAGAACCACGCACCTGTCAGACTAGCGAATGTGCACATTTAAATTTCAGGAGAATAATGAAGATGTGATTGGTTGTTCCACTCTCCGTTTCTCACGAGACCAGCGTGCTGCTGTTTACATTAGTGTGGACTGGACTGAAACTGACGGCAAGGTTAATTATTGTGGAAGGATGGACCCCCATCCTGCAACAAAAAAAGGCAGCGAAATGTGCTAAAATCAATGATTTATTCAGAACCCCCCTGTATGGTATCTAATGACGAAGCAGAAAGTAAGTGAGCGAACATTATGAGCCACATTTCTTTCTATATTGTAGCCTGATGTGCACATCGACTGTCAACAAAACAGTTTCTCAGTCCAATGCAAAGTTAGTGGCAGGCCCTGTGTGACTGGAGACTATAAGGCTACACAAAACCCAAACATGTCCATAATGTTACTCAAGGCAAATATATGTAATATAACCGTTAGACTGCAGCTAACTGTGGGGCTACAAACCCCTCATACTGTGAGTGAATAACTTCATGGTTATGTTGTCTAAAGAGGAGACAATCATTATGGTATTAGGCCATGCAAATACAGGGTCAACTAAGTGATAAAATAAGTGTTGCATAATATTTGTTCTTGAATAATGTTATTTCATAAATAGTAGACACCGTCCTGCAGAGAGCACACAATCCAACAGCACGTTTTTGGTCTAGCATCACTTTACAAAACGTTTGCATTAAGACACTTATGGGGCATTTCCACCATGGCGCGGAGCGCGGTTTAAGCGTGCCGTGTCGTGCCGTGCACGTTTTTGGTTGCGCTTCCACTAGGCCTAGTTCCGGCCCGGGGCCACTTTTTCACCTTTTTTCTGGGCCGACAAAATTGTGGTTCTATCGAGGCCACACCATGGATGTATAATAAGAACTGGATACAGCGTGGGAGGCGGGGCCTCATTCATTCCTATGAGAGTTGCTCATTCGCGCATGATGATAAAATGGCCCAACTTTTGAGAGAGCGAAACGTCACAGATTACCCGGCATGCCTGAGAAGGACCCGTATGTGCGCTCATAGCGCATGCGCAACTTTAACCATGCCCCCCAAAATGCTCGTTCACATCAAGCACGTCAATTTGCGTACACGTAACAGCACCGCACGTTCATGACAGCATGGTAATGGTTTGTTATTATGATAGATTTGATATTAACGAGGCGGCAGTTAGCAGCTAGCGGTTAGCTAGTAATTATGCTAATTTACACATCAATCGTTATGTACTTTTATATTACGCTGTAACAGGATCTAGTGATATCCAAGCAACAGAGCTTCATTTAGCATGAAAGAATTATTGCACTGTATATATATATATATATATATGTATATATATGTATATATATACAGTGCAATAAGCTTCTTAGTGCAATAAGAAGCTACAGGGACGTTAATCTACGTCGGTAATATTAACTTTATTTAATACAACATTTACGGTACAAGATTTAATCATACAGCCCATGTAGTATAATATTTTACAAATGATGAATTACAGCAAACATGTGCAATATATCCATTATTACAGCTCCGTGGGCTGGCAGTAGTAAGGCGATATGGGTCCGTTCTTATTGTGCATCCATGGGTAAAGATAAACGCATGTAGTGCTGAACACGTAACATGAACGTGCCGGGCGGCGCGGTCCCGTGGGTGGGATGCACGTTCATAATGCAGAGGGAAATAACTCACAGAATAACGTTATTAGCACATTTTTACAACTTGAGGAACGAATGTTTTTAATAAGGGCTATACAAGTGTTCATACTGGGTAGTTTATTTAGTTTAAAAAAAATTATCCAACGATTTACAGACCACTCTTTCCCCATGTAAGTCAATGGGAAAAAGTGTTTCCGGGCCTGGCAACCAAAAGGAAGTGTAGTACCGCCGTTTGGCCAGCACGAATATTTTCATCTGAGTCCGGCGCACTTCCTGGGGGCTTGGGCCACACTAGCGGGCCAACAACTGGGCGGAGTATGCTAAACTAGTGACGACTGCTGATTGGTCAGAGAGAATCGTTACAATTCTCGCGCGAGTTAATCATCCCTAGCGTCGCATATATTGGGACGCTTGCAGCCTTTTTGAAAACAGAGAAGCTAAAAGAAGAAATGGCATAGAAAAGCACACCGTGGTCGATTGACGAGGTTACGACGTTCCTCCAGCTGATAGCAGATGACAAAATCCAGCGGGAGCTCGACGGCACAACTCGCAACCTCAAAGTTTTTCAGGAGGTCTTTGCACTGTTGTCCGGACGCGGATACGCAAGGACTTTCCAGCAGTGTAGGGACAAACTGAAAAAGCTTAAGAGTGAGTATAGAGCCGTCAAGGACCACAACGGCCGGAGTGGTTCAGATAGGAGAAGCTGGAAGTGGTTCGTCCTGATGGACACTATTTATGGCCATAGACCGGCCAACGTTGGGAGGGAGGGAGGCCTGGACTCTGCAACCGCGTTGCTGGAGTCCCTGCATGGTAAGTCTTTGCTAACGCTCTGTTATTGGCTTGAAAGCGTTGTGTCCCTATCTATTATAAAGCTCACTTCTAACAAACAAGTCTATTTTATCCTTACATTTAAGTTCTACAACCCATGCTTTTATGGATCCCCGAAGAGCTACATAGCTAGCTAAGGCAGATAGCATTAGCTAGCCCTTATGAAACAAAAATATATTGTAATATATTGGTAAATATAATACAATATATTGGATCATACATTTCCATATATGGGAAAGTAGTCCTTATATTTTTAAATATATTGCAATATATGCATGGACCATGTATGGCTATATATTGATACATATAAAAAAAATATATTGCAATGAAAACAAAAACTGCACTATACATTTATATGTAATAGTTTTATTAAAACACTCATTTATCTTTCATGAGTTTACATAAAATTGAACAGATATTCATAAACAGTTATCTCACTTCGTTTTGTATAGTTACCCACTTTATATATGAACATATGCTTGATGGTAGCCTACATATAAAAAAAGTACAAATTGTCCATTGAATGATGGAAAATAATATACAGTTTATAAATATATATAGACACACACATATATGCACGCATATTTATAATATATGCATATATGCACGCATATATATATTCATATATGCGTGCATATATGCACGCATATATATATTCATATATATATATATATATATATATATATATATATATATATATATATATATATATATATATATATATATATATATATATATATATATATATATATATATAAATATATATATATGCAAATATATATATATGTATATATGCACGCATATATATATGAATATATGCACGCATATATATCTATGCATATATTACGGCCGACCGGCTATTTGGAGTGGAACGCAGCCCATCCACGGCAGACAGCCCAAACAGTATTCGAATGCACCACTTCCGGCTGATTTCGGGGAGCCCCCCCCCCTCTCCAGCAATAGATTGATCTGATTGGCAGATTCAAATCTGCGTTGCTGCCTCTGTCTGTTGATTCTGTCGCTGAGTGTCAAAGAGAAAGCATTCATCAGGTGCTTCGAAACGGAAAATTAAAAAGAAACAAGAGGAAAATACAGCACCAGAGTCAGGTATGTGTGTGAGCATTTAAAACTATTTTAAATTGAAATAATTCTGCATGTACACTATAAGTAGTCTAGTTGCTTAATCCGTATGTCCCGTCTCTCGGCACTACACCAGCTACATTAGCTAACGTTAGTTAAATTAGCTATGTTAGTTCCCTCGTGTATGAGTGTATAACCGGTCCGCAGCTTTGTGAACATTCAATTTCGAAGATTTTCGATGTTACAGTCAACTGAAGTCGACCCAAAACAGCCAAAAATAGCGGACCTTTAGATCGCTAACATTTTAGCATAAGTCAATGGAGTTTAACATAGCGAAAACTAGCCCCACGGCTAACGGACATTTTCTGACTGGTGACGATGATGAGCTAGTTAAGTAATGTAACCACAGTTAGTCTATGTCTTGTAAATTCCCCTTGTTCTCCTTGATCTGCATTATATCGTTCGTGTTTTAGTCAGGCACATTTAGGGACAGCTAAAGTAGTTCAGCTACGGGTCTTCGAGCTAGTTACACATGTGCGTTCAGGACATTATTGCGCATCGTCACATGCATAATTACCATCGTCACAGAGAGAATGCGTTCGTGAAGAATGTGAGCATATATGCAGATCTTTAGTGTTGGTAATGTGTATGTTATTTTAATGTTGACCCATAATACTATATATCTATATATTTTACAGGAGCATTGTTGAAATTCATAGGTCGAACTAAGCCTGCAGAACCACAAGTCAAGAGGACAGAGGAGCCAGATAGCAGTGGTGACTGAGACAGAATAAATAAGGAGAGAGGGCCCATGCAGAGAGGCAGACATCAGTAGTGAGGAATCAGACCCAAAAAATACGAGGACAGAGGAGCCAGATCGCAGTGGTAAGGAACGCACTGTCATTTAATTTCACTGTCATTTTACTTTTCACATATCACTTTATTCACTATTCAGCTTAGTTATCCTTGCCATGAAGGATTGAATGGATGAATGTTCTATATTATTTTAATGACAGATTGAACCACAGCAATATTGTTTTAGAGATTTTATATGTTTAACTGCTATGCCTGTCATCTCTGCTCTGTGTCATTGTGTTGTCTCCTGGGTTCTGTAGTGCCCGGAGTCTGTCTTTTTATTTTTTTCCTCCCAAACCCCATCCCCTCAGGACGCCTTTTGCCTCCTGTCAGGTCATCATTGTAATAAGAATTTGTTCTTAATTGATTTTCCTGGCTAAATAAAGGTTCTACTACTATTTATTCAGTTATTTTATTACTGGTACTGCTAATTGCATTATGCGTATTGTTGTATATTGTATATACGTATGTATTTACTACTACTACTTACAAAATCGAGGGTTGTAGCTTTGTGTCAGTACATATTTCAGGGTTTTTCTATGCCTTTGTTCATCTAAATTCTAATACTCATAGGCGACTACCACTCCTGCCGATGCCGAGGCCCAGTTCTCCCTTCCCACCACCCCAGGCTCATTGTGCTAGGTAAAACTCTCATTCAATAAAAGTAGTCTTTTAAAGGTGGGGTAGGTAATTTTGGAGAAACCAGCTCGAGATCGCTAGAATTTGAAAATACACAGCCGGAAAAAATGTGCCACTTCCTTACAGAGCCCCTCCTCCAACACACACGAACGCGCACATGACCAATGAGGGCACGAGATAAGTTTGTGCACAGATGGAAGGCTGACAGGCAGGTAGGCCATCCAGTCATTTCAGCCGGGCCGGCTAAAATGATTGGTTGTGCTTTTTACAGTACCACGGCTTCCACAGATGATATTTTTTTATGGATTTTTTGTCAAAGCACTTCAGATATTCATTGCTATCGGGATGTTAAGAGCATTCCATGGAATATAACAAAAAGTGTATCTCGAGCCGGTTTCTCAAACGTACCTACCCCACCTTTAAAGATGAATGCAATTACATTTTTTTAAGTTTTAAACAGAACTGTCACAGATGCAGATGCTTGGTCCAAATTCCATAAAATATACCAACCAGTAGCGCCACACTCAGACGAAAATGTACAAAGCCTATTCTTCCACTATTTGTATTCCCACATTATTCACCAAGCCAGCCCATGCTTTAATATAGATATTATGGATATTGTTATAATTCCTGCTGTCTTTTTTGAACTTCTAATTATTTGTAATTGTTCTGTTCCACAGATGCTGTAGTAAACCACCATCCAGGGACCAAGACATCAGATATAAGAACATCCATTAACACAAGAATTTGTGAGTAAAGGCACGAAAAAAACAAGATTGACGATCAAATAGGGTACAAGACTGTTTGGCCCTGTTCCGGACCTTGTTTTAATGAGTGATCAGCTCATGTTTAAAGTTGTCACCAGGTGAAACAAAAAACAAGATTGTTAAATAGGATAACAGACTGCTCTTCCTGTATGAAATAACAATGCATCATTTATTAACTATACCTATACAAAATGTAATACATTTTCCCTTCATTATGTAATAACACCTCCTTTTGTAATAATTTGCCCATTATGTAGTAAACAAGTTCAATGCAAATATGTAATACATGTCGCCACATTTTGAAATATATTATTACATATTGCTGTGGTTATTACAAAATGAGTTGTAAACAATAACATTACAACTGTTTATTTATTTATTCAACCATGAATCATCCTTAATCATAATTTAAAAATATTTCAGTAGAATATCTTTCATTGGCCAAAACTAGATCAAGTGTTACCATATTCATTAGCCAACATGTATATCAACATCAATTTTGGGATATATTTACAGTTTGGTTATGGTTACATAATGAATATTACAGTTTTTTTAAAAGGGCAACTCACGCATTTTGTAATAACCATTGCAAAATGTAATAATTTATTACAAAATGCAGGGAAATTTATTTTATATTGCGTTCAGGCTGTTACAGAATGCAGCAGATTATTACAAAATGTGGGTTTTATTACATAATTACATGAAAATGTTCTTGAGTCATTACATAATGTGTTGTTTATAGGCCTTTTCTTTTATTCTTTCCTTGTCCTTCTTTTAATGAGTATTTTGATAAATGTCACACATTGATAGAAAAAAACAAATTAAGCTTCTCATTATTCAGACTCAGCTCTCAGCGCTTAAGCTTCTTTTAAATGTTGATAAAACCAAGGTAATGCTCTTTTCAAAAACTAAAAAGACACCAGAGCCTGTTTTAGATATTGTAACTACGCAAGGGATAAAACTTGAAGTGGTTACCTGTTACAAATACCTTGGTATCTGGCTTGATGATTGTCTCACTTTTAAACTTCATGTCAATAACCTGCTTAAAAAACGGAGGGTTAGGCTAGGTTTCTTCTACAGGAACAAGTCCTGTTTCTCACTTGAGGCCAGAAAAAGGCTAGTCACTGTGACCTTTTTACCTGTACTGGACTATGGTGATCTGATCTATATGAATGCACCTGCCCATTACCTGATCAAGTTAGATGCCGCCTATCACAGTGCACTGAGATTTGTGACAAACTGTAAAGCATTAACCCATCACTGTACCCTGTATGCAAGGGCAGGTTTGCCTTCACTAACTGTACGGAAGCTCAGTCACTGGTACATTTTTATATACAAAGCCATGTTAGGGAAACTTCCATCCTACATCTGCTCCCTGATCTCACGGCGAATTGTAAGTGGCTACTGCCTGAGATCGAATGCTGTGGTTTTATTAAATGTGCCAACTGCTTGGACTGTCTTAGGGAAAATAGCTTTTAGATGCGCAGCTCCGCTAACTTGGAACAGTCTGCAAAAGGAATGGAAGCTGAGCAATTTGGTTCCACTAAATGTTTTTAAAGCAAGGATAGATGCTATCCAATCGGAAACTGTTGGAACCTGTAAATGTTACTAGCTATGTAAACTGTAGTCACTGTAAATATGCTGTATGATGTCCTTTTTTGTTTTTCTGTTATGTTTATATGTATTCATGTGGAACCTACTTGTAGCAGGTCACCCTTGAAAAAGAGATCAATGATCTCAATGGGATTCACCTGCATAAATAAAGGTTTGAAATGAAATGAAAGATTTTTTTTTATCAGAACATGCATTTCTCCTCATTGTGAACATATATTGCACTCATGTTCAGAATATATGGTACGTACATGGTCTTTTATAAATCTGAATATATATAGTGCATACATGTCCCCATATAATTGTGAATATATAGCGCATACATGTCCCCATATAATTGTGAATATATATAGTACATGTCCCCATATAATTGTGAATATATTCTACATACATATCCCCATATAAATCTGAATATATAGCGCATACATGTCCCCATATATTTGTGAATATATATAGTACATGTCCCCATATAATTGTGAATATATTCTACATACATGTCCCCATATAAATCTGAATATATAGTACATACATGTCCCCATATATTTGTGAATATATATAGTACATGTCCCCATATAAATGTTAATATATAGTAAATGTATGTTCACATATATACACAACCAATATATTATATATATTTACATATATTACTCAATATATGGAAAGCGGCAATTACTGATGTATTATCACATATATTACAATATATTATCACAATATATTATTCAATATATATATATATTGTAATATATTAACACAATATATTATTCTATATATCTTCAATATATTTTCAATATATTTTGTAGATATGAATAAATATGTTTTTCATGTTGATTATTAATCAGTATCACTTGGTGTAGCCAACAGCAAGATTTCCTTTATTAAATCTTTTCAATTAACCAGTAAATCAGAAAACAAAATAATGCAATATATTGACAGTTAATATATGGGGAAATATATTTTCTTTGCGTAAGGGAGAGCTATTGTTTGCTACCACCACATGTGCCATTGTTTACGTTCAGTTTTTCTTTTCTACTGTTGTTGTTGCTATTTAGTATTGTGCTGCAGTAGTTTGTGGAATTAACAAGTCATGTTGCTGTTCTAGATGATGCCATAGATGAAACTAGTGAGGAGGAACAGTCCCGAACAACGGGTGATCCGTCCTCGTCATCGAATCCAGAAGGGACCCCAACTCGACCACAGACACCAGCCGAACAACCGACACCAACTCAACCACCAACGACGAGTGCCATCACGACACTGCAGCGTGTGGTTCTAGGTAAGAAATAGGCATGGCAAAACGACTGCAATTGTGACTTTTTTTAAACTTTAGATCATCCATCGTCAGTAAGTAAAATAAGCTATACCACTGTGTGGAAGTGCTCTGTTACAAGTAAGTAACTAGCTAGTAAGCAGCAAGTACAATTGTGTGTGACATCCTATTATATACATATATTTATATTCATTATCAACAGGCTGGACATAATGTAATTCACTTTCACAATCATTGTAAACATCTAGGGCATAACTGTCTTTAGTTCATCCTTACTGTAGTTCTGCTTATACATTTTATTCTTATATCCTTGTGTGACCTGTACCTGTCCTGTGTTTTTCATTCTTATTGCTAATTCTTATTGCTATAATTATCTTATCATCATACAGGCAAGAGGAAACGAGGAGGAGACGAGCACCTAGCACAGGAGGAACGGCACCATGAACGGAACCTGGCCCAGGTGGATCGACACTGGCAGCTGACCATGGAGGCTACTGCCCGGGCAATGCAGGAGGAAATGGCCTTGAGAAGGGAGGAGAACGCTCAAACTCAGGCATTTAACTTAGCCTTCCTGCGCACTCTTGGCCAGGTTGTGGACAGCCTACGTGGCCCGTCTCTTCAGGAAGATGAACCACCTCTGTAATTGCCACATTAGTACAGTACTTTCTTGTTTATGTCTTATCTTTCTTTTTTGTTTTTATAATGCCATGCCTTTTTATGCTGCTGCAACACATATTTGTTTTTTGTTTTTTTGTACAATGCCATGCCTTTTTTATGCTGCAACTAAAAACACTTCCCAAATTGGGATTCAATAAAGTACTTCTCATCTTATCTCTTGTTGATAAATGCATCATCTGATTTCCTGCCATAATCTGATTAACAAACTGATTTTCGTGAGCATGTAAACAAAGTCACTGGGTTGCCACTCACACACAAACACACAGTTTTGGAATCCAATCATAAACTGAAATGAAATGTACACGTTTCATTAAAGGGCTTTAAATCAGCAGAACAAAAACACTGAGAATTGTGTCGTAGTCCAACGTTTAAAACAAATTCAGATTCACATCATTTTGAGGCAGAAGTTATAGGCCTATATTTGTTCTAAATAATAATAAAAATAGGCTACTAATAACATTTATGCGGATCTAACATGGTACATGAATTTATAAAGCAATAAGAAACACCAGTTAGGAAAAAGCCCATAAGATAAAAAGTGAATTTTAAGAAGAGATTTAAAGCAAGAAATAGTTTGCTAGCTTGAGGTCCTCCTCTAAAACATTGTTTGGTAACTGACACATCATTACTTAAAGTCAAAGACTACCTTTTATAAATAAACTGGAAGGGGGTATTTCGAAAAAAAACAGAAAGAGGAGGATAAGAGATCATTTGTATTTATGTTTAATTTATTAGAGAGATTTTCTTTTCAGGATCTGATATTTGCTCAAATGTTCTTATGGGGCAGTACTTACTGGTACTTGAAATTCAAATATTTACTAAATAGTCAATTCTGATAACATTTTTTGGTTTAAATCATTTGACAAACACATGTATGTGAAAGAGAAAAAAAGATGTCTTTATGTTCAACACAATGTAGTAATAATAAACACAAAACAAAATGTCACTACCCTTAATGGCCCACAATCTTTCAATTGCTATTCAGGTAGCGCTTCAAACCCTCTCTTATTTCAGTGCCCCCCTCCTCTGCACCTTGTGCCACTGCTGCTGCTGGTGCATCCCATTCATCATCATAGGCCTCTTCATGACTCTCGCAGAGGTTATGCAGAGCACAGCATGTCAGCACCATAGATTTCACAAGTTTCACATCACAGTCATTTCTTTTCATGAGGCAACGCCACCTTCCCTTCAGTCTACCAAAGCGTTTTCGACCACTACCCGTGCTCTGCAAATGTTCTTGTTGTAGATCACATGTTCTGCTGTCAGCTGTCTATTGTCAGGGAACGTTTTCATGAGCCAGTTTTGCAAGGGATAGGCATTGTCTCCCAGGATGTAATAGCCAGCATTCACCCCACCAATGTTCCTGGTGCAAGGTGGAAAGTAGTTGCCTCGACTGGCCAACTCCCACAATGAGGACAGCCTCAAAACCCGAGTACCATGCAAGCTCCCAGGCATTCCTGCAAACACATTCCAGAAATGTCCCTTTCCATCTACAACTCCTTGAAGGATGATGGAGTGCCAGCCTTTACGGTTGAAATAGTCGCAGTGGTATTCCTGTGGTGCCAAGATGGGTATGTGTGATCCATCAATAGCACCTACACACTGTGGGAGCCCCCACCTGTTCTCAGTGTAGTCGGCCATTTCTGCAAACTTCTCCCGGTCTGGTGAACGAATTAGTTCCGGTACTAACAACGTCTCTGCAGCAGCACAGAAGTCTTGCACACACCGGCACACAGTTGTGTGGCTCACTCCGAAAAGATGTCCAATGCTTCTGTACTCTGAGCCGGTCGCAAGCTTCCACAGTGCGATGGCCACCCTCTTCTTTAGAGGTATACACTTGCGGAATGCTGTGTCCTGTCTCTCCATCGCTGGCCGCAGTTTGTTGCACAGGTAGACGTAGGTTTCCTCTGACATCCTGAAGTTCTCGACCCACTGAGTGTGTGTGAAAGATGGAACAATCACACCCCACCACTCGGTAGCTCGGTCGAGCATCCAAACACATGGTCTGCGGCGGCGACCTAACTTCTGAAATACACAAACAAAAGCATACATATTTTAATACGTAAAAGTGGTAGCTACAATTAATTAAATACTTGAAACACTTTGGTCGTATAGTGAGCGTGAAACACATTGCTAGTTAGCGAACGTTAGCTTACCGAGTAGCGTTGAGTCGTGCTGGAGTAGTCTCTGCCGCTTTCTGCGATTGCCATAAGTCTCCCATGAGCTTCTTCTCTATTACGTCTTGCTATATTATGTTCCAAACTACTTCAAGCATTATTTCTGAAACAGTAGGAGCTCAAACCTTTCTCTCTCGCAGGGTTTACCGCAAGGACATTACGTTACACATATTCTCTCCAGTAGCCTACAGCATTAGCTCTGAGTGTTAGCATGCTTGCTAATGTAAACACAGACCATATTACTGTCTTGTAATTATTAGCAGAGAAAATGTAATGTTTGTACAACTATATACAATTAATTCTACCAATCTCGGTGGGAACCGGATTAGGGGGGGCTCGAAAATATTTCCAATTACACAAGGGGGGCCTGACTGAAAACGGTTGGGTACTACTGAGCTAGACGACTGTATACGGAGACGATAGGTTGGGACGTGTCACGTGTGCCGGAAACGATAGGTTGGGATGTGGCACGCGTGCCGGAAACGATAGGTTGGGACGTGTGCCGGTGACGATAGGTTGGGACGTGTCACGTGTGCCGGAGACGATAGGTTGGGACGTGGCACGTGTGCCGGAAACGATAGGTTGGGACGTGTGACGATAGGTTGGGACGTGTCACGTGTGCCGGAGACGATAGGTTGAGACGTGGCACGTGTGCCGGTGACGATAGGTTGAGACGTGGCACGTGTGCCGGTGACGATAGGTTGGGACGTGGCACGTGAGCCGGAAACGATAGGTTGGGACGTGTCACGTGTGCCGGTGACGATAGGTTGGGATGTGTCTCGTGTGCCACATTTCACCAATGACGTCATAGGAGCCAAATCCTGGATCTGCTCGTTTGCAGAGATCTGGGTAAGGAGGAAAAGAGAGAGGGTTGTATTTTCTGAATATTTGAGAGTCTCCTTACACACCGGGGACACATATTTATGTATAAAAGACATCAAAAAGTGCATTTTGCATACTAGGTCCCCTTTAACCTGTTAAAGGTAGGGTAGGTAAGTTTGAGAAACCGGCTCGAGATACACTTTTTTGTTATATTCCATGGAATGCTCTTAACATCCCGATAGCAATGAATATCTTAAGTGCTTTGACAAAAAATCCATTAAAAAATTTCATCTGTGGAAGCCGTAATACTGTAAAAAGTACGACCAATCGTTTTAGCCGGCCCGGCTAAAATAACTGGATGGCCTACCTGCCTGTCAGCCTTCCATCTGTGCACAAACTTATCTCGTGCCCTCATTGGTCATGTGCGCGTTCGTGTGTGTTGGAGGAGGGGCTCTGTAAAGAAGTGGCAGATTTTCTCCGGTTGTGTATTTTCAAATTCTAGCGATCTCGAGCCGGTTTCTCAAACTTACCTACCCTACCTTTAAAGGGGACCTATCATGCAAAATGCACTTTTGTACGTCTTTTATACATGAATATGTGTCCCCGGTGTTCCAGGGAACTCACCAAGTGTCAGAAAACACAACCCTCTCTATTTTCCTCCATACCCAAATCTCTAAAAAAAGGGGCTACAACGGATCTGATAAAAACTGATCCAGATTTGAACACTGTCCTGACGTTAGGACAGTGGCGCTACGGCTATTGGGCCAACTCCACCAATCAGGAGGAGACAGCCACGGCCATTGCCGTTCGAAAGCGCTGGAGACCGCTGTAGTACATATTAGGGATGGGAATTTGAAAGCAAATGTATATTCGAATATTCGACCCCCCAAAAAAACGGTTAACCGGTTAACCGAAATGTACATATCCTATAAAAATGTAGAATTTTTTTTTTAAAATAACTTTTGGAAATAAATAAATACATGTTCAAATAACTATAGAAACTCAAGTCGAATTTGTCAATGTATTGAACTGGTGATCACAGTTTGACAGCTATAGGCCTACAGCTTTCATGTGCGGAGGCGATTCACAATCAGGCCTGCTGTAGGGAAGACCCTCTCAGCTGGAACGGAGGTTGCGGGTATAGGAAGGTATAGTATGTATATATAAGTTTAATTTGGCATAGTTTGCACTCTACACCGCACTCACTAACCTGGTCGAAATATTTCCACACATTACTCCTTTTTGACGCCATGTCTGTTTTATACGACTCTTCTTAGAGTGTAAATAATTACCGGACTATGACTGGTAAAATATGTTGAATACCGGCAAAACTAAATCTCTCCTGTCAAAATGTCTATGTACTTTGCCGCCACACACGGTTGCCAAGCAGCGCTTATTGTTGTTTAGGCTGGCCACTCATGTGTCGCGAGTGTTGACAGAGGGCGGGGGAGCACGCTCATGAACTGTTAGCGCCGGAACCTCGCAGCGGCTGCGGAGCGCATTTGCGCCGCATTTGGGCATAAGATGAGGTTTGAGTCTGCGTGATTTGCGTGTAGGGAGGGGCAGCAGCCATATCCAGGGTTCTTACACCTTTTCCAAAGTCAAATTCAAGCACTTTTCAAGCATTTTCAAGGTGCATTTTCAAGCTTTTCAAGCATCTTACAGCTGTTGTAAATTACATATTTATATACACATACTTATACTCAAATGATTATTTCCCTACCTCACATTAAATCAGATGTTCTTTATGCTATAAACAACCAAATGTGTGTTTCATAATAGCATTCTACATGAGGATGAAAAATTAAAAATGTTAGAAAAGAAAACTAAGTTTAATATTTCAAAATGAGACCCATCTGTACGTAGACTGGGCATCCCATATAACCTGGCTGAGCCAATATAAAACAATCAGCCAAATAACTTTTCAATATATTATTGATTACTATTTTTGAGGTACTTTTAGGTTGGGCAGTAAACATAAGTCAGAGGTAACTGGTGTACTTTTCCTCCACTACATGTATTTAATACCTTTAGTTACTTCACAGATGTGGATGAATGATGTGAAATAATCAAGTGTTAAATCAGACTTTAGTTCCACCTGGAGTAAATTCACAGCTACTCTGTAGTATACAAAGTCATTCAAACTAGCTGCAACTTTACCAGCTTTGATAACACTTTCATGATCAATCATTATAAAACATATCATATACAATTATTAGGGATGCTCCGATCGCCAATTTTGGAGCCGATCGCCGGAATCAGTATCGGCCGATACCGATATCCTCTCTTTTCCTCTCTCCCCCTCTCTCTCTCCTGACAGCCCGTCAGTATCTCCTGCAGCTCACTGATCCAGTAATGAGTGACCCGACAGTGAAGAATAAATATATTTATGACTAGTTTAGCTTGTTCCAGAGGTAGATCAAATAGCTAAGTGTGTTAGGTCTAACTCTTAATGTGTGTTCTGCTCCGCTCACCGGTCCGTCACAGCGGGTGGAGCTGCAGGATTTCTGCTTCACACACACGTTGCATACCGGCCGCTATTTTATTGTCATTTTCGGACACTTAAAATACTGCCAGACTAGTGAAGCCATTTTGGCGAGCTTGTTTTGCCGCGCACAGAGAAAAGTGTCATGTATTTTACATGCAACGATAGCCTAATCTAAAATGCTATACTATGGCGTACCTTTCGTGTGGTGTGTGGCTTGTCAGCGCAGACTCTCGCATCGTTATTGTTGCACACTTTGCAGGAGGCTACTCTTGGGCTTCGCTTGACCCTCGTCTTAGCCATGGCTTGTATTTGTCTTCTGCTAGCCAACGCTCGTTGAAACGGCAACCTCCTGGCATACTGTCATCTATCACTCTCATCAGAATGCCCAGGTCACACACGTAACAAAAACACTTGCCGGTCACGCGCATTGCGCGGGAAGGTCGGAGTGGAGCTGTTTTATGTAAAAGCGAAGCAATTAAGCGCGCTCCGACTTCTTTATTTTCTTTTAATCTAAAAAGCGAAGTAAAGCATTTACAATTTCAAGTACTTTATCCCAAATTCAAGCACCATTCCCAAAATTCAAAGAATTTTCAAACCTTGAAAACACCTCGTACAATTTCAAGCATTTTCAAGGATTTCCAGCACCCGTACGCACCCTGCATATCATTAGCTAGAACTAGCTAGATCTGATGGATTTGGACATAAACGCGAGTGAAGTACCGGACGCGAGAGAGAGAGATCAGCACCTGCAGCTCTGCCCGCTGTGAGGGACCGGTGAGCGGAGCAAAACACAACCTTAGACGTCACCTAACCAGTGACTGCGGTGATGGTTCATGGCTGGTGAGGCACTGACTCTTTCAGAGTCAGATTTACAAATATTATATTTTGACCTTAATCGAAATATTCTGTTATTTTCAAAAGCTTTTTTAGTCTGATGCTTCGATTAATTTTAAACAGACCGTTCAACAAAAGGATACCCAAATCTAAATATTGGATTGTTCTTTCTTAGTAAGATCCCATTTCATTACAGTTGTGGTCTTACCTTGACTTGAAGATGAAGTCCATGCTATCCTTCTGGACAACAATCTCTATTACTGTTTTGTAAAAGTCTTCCTTATCTTCCTCTAGTTTCAAAGTCTAGCTTGTTGTTTGCGTCTACCGTCTCTGCGTAGAATAACAGTAGCAACAAGAACCTGTGGGCTCACGTGCGCCCCCTTCAGTGCGGCAGAGGTTATGGCTGCCTCTCCTGGTGCTTTTTTCATTGCCGTTGTATGATGAGACCAGCGAGCCTAAATATCATATATACGTGAAATAAGTTATTTAGAGACTATGGATGGCGAGGATAAATGTAATAAACGGATCTACAAACATTACATTGGTGACATACAGTGAGATGGTAACAGGCATGCGCTTAGTGCCCGCTTTCCAGCCAGTTTCTGTGGGGTGACGCATTCTGAGGTGAGGCAGATCTCATCTGTGCCTCACCTTACCCCACAGTAAATGGCTTGAGCGCGCTCACAAAATAAGTGGCCGCGCTAAATTAGTGCCCGCGCTCCAGCAAGTTACTGTGGGCTTACGTGAGGCAGTGCTCGTCCCTGCCTAACTTCTCATCGCTCCCGTAGCGGATCTCGGCAAATTTGCTGATTTTCACTATAAAAAGTGATTGGAATCATACAGAAATCACATTTACACAAGATCAGTGAGGCTCTGCCTCCCCTGCCTCCACTGACTGCACGTCGCTGCACCTAACACATTTAGCTATGGCACTGTCGTATACTTTGAATTATTCAATTTGATGAGATGTAATCAACTTAGGCATCCCTCCCAAAAAAAAAAAAAAAAATTTATAAAAATATTCATAACTCATATTCGAATACCTGAATAATTATTCGAATACCTGAATAATTTCGAATATTCGAATATTCGATTAATCGTTCCCATCCCTAGTACATATGCCAGGCCAGTAGATGGTGCTGTTCTCACAGAATCTGCCCTTGCAAAAACAGAGCTAGAAATTGTCAAATTGAGCAAAATGAGGCATGGCTAAAATGCGTGATCTGTTTGATATTTTGAAAAAAAAGCATAAATATGCCTTATATAGGTATGGTCATACACTATATTATTCAAATATAGCATGATAGGTCCACTTTAAGTTATAAGTTAGCAAAATGTAGCTAAATTAGGCTTGATATAATGCTTTAAGAAAAAAACAGCCTACATCCCAGCTCTCTATCGGGTTTCATTTATCTTGTTGGCAGCTCATCCCTTAAAAACAGAAGTCTCAGAGTGATTATAATAACATGAAATATGAAGGGTCTATTTCATCAAGGGTCTTTTTTTCATCAACTAAGATTTGATAGAACATTTTATCAACATGAATTGACTGAATTTGTTTTAAAAGTGAGCTTATTAACACATGAATACTAGTGTGTAATATGGTTGAACATATATATATTTAAGAAGTACAATATGAGAAAAGCACGTTTGATTTGTGGGGCCATATTTCATTATACTTTTTGAATTAGCTGAGGGCCGGTGTTATGCCGTAGATTGAAGCCTTGCCGTAGATTGAAGCCCTGTCCGCGGGGACACACAGGTGACGTCATCGCCTGTATTGAGTTTCGCCGAGTTTTCAAAGCTTTTTTCTCTCTTTTGAATGATATATTTCACATCAGATTAAACAGCAAACGGCTGAATAAATAATGTGCATACAATTGCAAGGTTGCTCGTTTTAAGGAAAGGCAATGAAAGGATAAGATGTAATTTGTCAGTATAGTCCTATTTCTTAAAACCTTCGCTGTTGTTTAAGTGTCTGATACTTGATAACCACGAATAGTAACCAATGATATAACATATATGATAATGTAAGACACTGTGTTATTTTCAATCAAGCCTAAAAGATCATTTGTTCAAACTAGCTCCACTCGCTTTAATTGCTCCTTTGAATGTAATGTTCCTCTGTGGTTTCCTACTCAACACATTTTTGTATTGTAATGCCACTCATATTTTATTTTTTATTTTATTTTAAGGTGACATTGAATGTTTTGAAAGGTGCCCTAAAATAAAGTTTATTATTGATTAGTGCCTATATCACACTATTAATGTTCCTTATTTTAGACTAGGTTTTTCCTGGTGTCAATAGGGAAGATCTGCACTGTTCTCTACATAACATGTTCAGCAGAGCAGGTATTTCTCCTGCCAGATATGGCACCTCCCCTACAACTTTGTCCAGGACAGTCACACTGTCACCAAAATCACACTGGTGTTTGCTGTTCCCCTCTCGTGTGTGCTCACAAAAGCATTTTACTCTGGGCCCATTAGGTAAAAAACTAAAGAGGGGCTTCCAAATCCGGCAGAGAAGGTGCTGCCAGATATCGCACCCCCCCTACAACTTTGTCCAGGACAGTCACAATTTCACCAAAATCACACTGGTGTTTGCTGTTCCCCTCTAGTTTATGCGCACCAAAGCATTTTACTCTGGGCCCAGCAGGTGAAAAACTAAAGAGGGGCTTCCAAATCCGGCAGACCAGGTGTTGTAGCTGCCGGATTTGGAAGACAAACTAGAGGGGAACAGCAAACACCAGTGTGATTTTGGTGAGTCTATGACCAAGGGCGCCGGAAGCGGGGGGACCGGGGGGACCAGGGGGCCATTGGCCCCCCCACTTTTCAGCCCTTTCAGGCTTCCAAATCCGGCAGACCAGGTGTTGTAGCTGCCGGATTTGGAAGACAAACTAGAGGGGAACAGCAAACACCAGTGTGATTTTGGTGAGTCTATGACCAAGGGCGCCGGAAGCGGGGGGACCGGGGGGACCAGGGGGCCATTGGCCCCCCCACTTTTCAGCCCTGCCCCACATTTTCGCAGCGGCGGATGCCGTGGAACACTGTACAAATCCTGTTTCAATAATTCCCCTCTACTCTAAAGTCGCATCTAAAACGCGATCTGATATAGCTGTGTATATTTTGTTATGTTTGATTGTTATATTCAATCTCATTAGCTACAGGCATTTTTTAAGCTTGTAAAGGGAAGGTGACAGCTCTCACTCGCCACTCTGCTCTTCCACAGCGCCGCTTCCCCTCCCTCTGCTGAAATTATGAATGTAAGGCGTATAGTAATCATAGATAACACGGCAGGGTCCGTTACAGTTTGTTTTATCTGATTTCAAATAAACAAAGTCTTGGCTTTCAGAATATTAAACTTGTTTCGGCAAATTCAGATGATAAATACAACTTTGAAGCTTGTAACGGCATAATTACAAGCGGAGAACGGAGTAACTTTACGTCACTGCAGGCATAACAGCCGGTGTTTCTCGTGAGTGTTTTCCCCGGGAAACAAACACAATACCCACAAACGCAAAAATACACAAACACACACGTATACACACACACTCGCGGGCTTCCCCCAGACCAGTAATCCAAACGAAAATATCTTCCCTCCGTACTATTTTGATCATTTGCTCCGCTAATAATCAATCAGATCGATCCAGAGAAGAGGAAACTTTAAAGGCCTTTTTCTCAAATGATGACTCTGTAACAGTCATTATATAATGTGACATATTTTGCTTAATATTTGGAGTAGCCTACAACAATCCTGATATCATTAGAAAGCTATGAATCTCCTCTTTCCAACAGTGTATACAACTCAAAATGTGTATTCGCGTCAATGCGACTGATTTTGATGGAGCAGGTTTGCATTAGGTAAAATAAAGCAGGCAGACATAACAGGAAGAATATGTACATTTTAACCCATCAAATAGGACATTGTCACAACCCATTCAAATGTATCCATGTAAATTACAACCAATAAAAAAGCTTAGAGTTTGTTTATTCGTTACGTTGTTTACTTTATTTGTTACGTTGTTCTGTGTGTGTCAGCCGTTAACCTAGATAGAAAGAATATATACACTTGCAAACACGTCAGAAGAACCAGCGCAGAAGAAAACTAAATACAGTCAATCTAAACTTAAATTAACAACTGGAAGGTCACATCCCTGACATCCACGTCTCCGGAGCTTCATCAATCATAGAACCAGCGAAGCCAGATGAACCCAAAAGCAGCAGCTCTGCGGCCGCAGAGACTGTCAAAACCGCCGCCACCGCCGTCTTTGAACCGAAACAGGCTGGTTCCGACTGCATGGAGGTTTGTTGTCGGGACATTGAGACGGGTAAAACTGTACAGCTAACTGACCGATTATTTGGGCAAAGAGAAAGGTACTTCAACGCAGAATGGTACAAAAACAGAGAGTGGTTCATTATTTGCAAAACCACTAAATGGGCCTTCTGTGAAATATGCAGATTTGCTGCTGTCAAACGGCTTGTAACTTTCTCAAAATGTGGAGATGATAGCTTTGTTAATACCGGAGTTAATAACTGGAAAAGTGCCCAAGCCTCCTGGACAGCCACGAAAGTCTCATTTCCACAGAGAGTATATTAAAAAAAAGTGCGCTTTCTTCAGTCAC